>NC_052155.1:46985849-47285849 GCF_902713615.1 Scyliorhinus canicula | reverse complement strand
AAGGTGAACACCAAAATCATTTTTAATGTGCAAGTACTCTACAGTACAACACTGCCCACAATTTATATTATTCAGCATGGCCACAATATTAGTTAATTGAAACAATGCCATTGTCATACTAAAGCAATGGAAGATGTTTTTCTGAAAATGCCATTAAGGTAAAGTCTTGATCGACTTCCGGTGCCGGTCATGGTGCGAGCGGTCACACATTTGGCTGCTCCCTCTTAAGACTTTTTATTTCAGACCTTTTCCCCTTTCGGAGGATGGAGGCGTGGTTGAAAAAGGTTTAGGGCTGGCCAGAGGGAAGTCTGACTCCACTGGTGGGACTAGTGGATGGATTCACGGACCAGAAGTGGGTCGAGAAGGGAGCAGGAGAATCATCGTGCGCCACAGCTTAAGATGGCAGAGTGTAAAGGACCTGCGCTGCCTACCCAATGGTCGATAATCCAACTAGTGGACTTCCTAAACGAGAAGAGGAGAAAGGCCCATGAGGACCTAGCCAAGGCTATAGATCTGAAGTTGGGAATCAATTGAGTGGAGCAGAGGCTGGAGTCCCAGGGCCAAGCTATCGGGAATGTGGAGGAGGTGGTGGGGGAGCACGAGGAGCAGTTGGCGGCTGAGGTAGAAGTAATGCGGGAGACCCAGAAGCGGCTACAGTAGAAGGTTGAGGACTTTGACAACCGCACCGCTCCAGTAGGCAGAACGTGAGAATTGTAGGGATGCCTGAAGGCACCGAGGGAGCGGGCGCTGCCATATATGTGGCCAAAATGCTGGAAAAACTAATAGAACAGAGGGCCTTTGACCGGCCCCTGGAGGTCGACCGAGCACACAGGGCACTGATGAGGACAAGGAAAAGATTCTGAGATGGGCGAGGCAGACGAAGAGATGCACCTGGGAGGGGAGTGAGCTGCGATTGTATCATGACCTGGGCCCGGATCTAGTGAAAAGGAGGGCCGGGTTTAACCGGGTGAAGGCTGCCCTCTTTAAAAAGGGGGTGAAGTTCGTGATGTTGTACCCAGTTCGCCTCTGGGTGACTTTTAACAACAGAGAGAACTACTTTGGAATGCCAGGGGAGGCAATGGAGTTTTTGAGAGACAATGGACTGGCAGGTGAAGGAGGACATTGAACTGTGGAGATGAATGTTGGGTGTCCCCCCCACCGTTTTTTGGTAGTCCCTGTATCTTTTGTTCTGTTGGTGCTTGGGGGGGGGGGGGGAGAAGAAGGTGAGTGCACCGTTTGTGCTTTCTTTCTCTTTTGTTTTTTCTTGTTGCATGTTGGTTGCGAGGAGTGCGAGCCGGGGGAGAGGAATCAGTGGGGGTAAGAGGTTGAGGCGCCTTGGGCGGGGGCTGCCAGGTTAGCTGGGTGGGCTAGTTAATGGGAACGCAGTGCGGGGTGAGCGGTTGGTAGTGAAGTAGAGGGGGATACGGGTGTTGTTGCTGTGGCATTATATGGGAGTGGTGACAGTGGACAATCGGTGGTGGGCCTTGAGGGTCGTATGGCACAGTTGGTTGGGGGGGGGGGTTCCCTCTGACCAGATTGGTCATGTGGAACGTGAGGGGCCTGAATGGGCAAGTCAAACGGTCGTGTGTTTTCGTGCACCTGAGGGAACTGAAAGCAGATGTGGCCTCTTTACAAGAAACACATTTGAAGATTGGGGACCAGACAAGGCTAACAAAAGGGTGGTTAGGGCACAGTTTCCATTCGTGGTTAAATATGAAGACGTGTGGGGTGGCAGTGCTGGTCAATAAGTGTGTGCCATCTGAGGTGGGAATATAGTAGTGAATACCAGGGGGTTCGCGATGGTAAGTTGGAGGGAATGCCAGTGGTCCTGGTAAATGTTTGTGCCCCAAACTGGGATGATGCGGAGTTCATGAGGCGAATTTCGGGGAAGATTCCGGACTTGGACTCACACCGGCTGATTATGGTTGGGGACTTTAACACGGTCATTGATCCAAAGTTGGACCGGTTGAGCCCGAGGTCGGGGAGAGTATCGGTGGTGGCGAACGAGCTGAAGGGGTTTATGGGGCGCATGGGAGGAGTGGACCCATGGAGAGGTTTGGGAAAGCTGAGGGAGTTTTCATACTTCTCCCATTTGCACAGGGTTACGGGGGAGGGGGGGGGGGGTGTCTCCCATTTGCACAGGATTACGAGGGGGGGGGGGGATGTGAACGCAGGATACTCAGCAATCGTGGTCTCAGACCACGTGGTGCATTGGGTGAACTTGCGAGTGGATTGGGGTGGGATCTAGCGTTGACAGTGGAGGCTGGATGTAGGATTACTAGTGGAGGAGGAGGTTTATGAGCGGTTGAGGGCCACCATCTGGGGGTACATGGAACTAAACGGCAGGTGAGGTCTCGGCCACTGCACTGTGGGAAGCATTCAAGGCAGTGATGAGGGAGGAATTTATTCGGGCGCACAGGTAGAAGGAGGAGAGAGGAGAGAGCAGAGATTGCAAGGTTGGTGGACAAGATCTTGGGGGTGGAAAGGAGGTACTCGAAGGCAGGATTGTTGGAGGAAAGGCAGAAGCTCCAGAAGGTATCCACAAGGCAGGCAGTGGGGCAGTTGGGGAGGGCCAAGGGGGCAGTGTAGGAGTATGGTGAGAAGGCCGGCCCACCAGATCAGGAAGCAAAAGGTGGTGAGGGAGATTGGTAGGGTGAAGGATGACAAGGGTGGAGTGGTATTAGACTCGGTGGAGGTGAATGGGGTATTTGAGGAGTTCTCCAGAAGGCTTTATGAATCGGAACCCTCAAGCCTTTTGGGGGGCGGGGGCGGTATTTTTTGGATGGACTGGATTACCCCGGGTGGAGTAGGGCCTGGAAACACACACTGGACTGGTGGTGGTGACGGAGGTCACAAGGGCAATGCAGGCAGGGAAGGCCACGGGAAGGCTTCCCAATAGAATTTTATATAAGGTTTTCAGGAGATCTGGGGCCAATGCTGGCCAGGGCATTTAATGAGGCGAGGGAGTAGGGGGAGCTCCCCTATGTTATCGCAGGCCTCAATATCTCTGATCCTGAAGAAAGATAAGGACCCGGAGCAGGGTGGGTTCTACCGCCCAAAATCACAACTGAATAAATGTAGATGCCAAGTTGTTGGCTAAGATTTTGATCTCGCGGAGTGAGGACTGTGTGCGGGGGTGTTATGAGAGGACCAGTCAGGATTTGTAAGAGGGTGATATATGTCGGCTAACATAAGGCACCTGTTCAACATCATGATGATGCCCTCGGAGGGACGGAATGTGGAGGTGGTTGTCACAATGGATGCGGAGAAGGCCTTCGATCGGGTAGAGATGGAGTATTTGTGGGAAGTATGTGGCGGTTCGGGTTTGGGCAAGGGTTTGTGTATTGGATTTGATTGTTGTACCAGGTGCCGGTGGCAGGTGCAACAAAGAATCGGGTGGGTTTGGGGTATTTTAGGCTGTATCGTAGGATGAGGCAGGGATGCTCACTCTTCCCGTTGCTCTTCGCCTTGGTGTTGGAGCCACTGGCAATGGCACTGTAAGCATCAAGGGGTTGGAGAGGCATTGTGCCGGGTGGTGGGGGTGGAAGCATAGGGTTCCGCTATATGCGGACGACTATTGCTGTATATATCGGACCCACTGGAAAGCATAGGGGATATTATGGACATCTTGGTGGAGGGCCAAGGGGATAGTGTAGGAGTATTTTGTGCGGCAACTTGTTGAATGCCTTCTGGAAATTCAGATACACCACATTCACGGTTCCCCATTATCCACGTGCTCATAATGTCCTCAAAGAATTCCAGTACATTAATCAAACATGGCCTGCCTTTCATGAACCCATGCTGCGTCTGTCCAATGGGACAATTTCTATCCAGATGTCTCGCAATTTCTTCCTTGATGATAGATTCAAGCATTTTCCCCACTACACAAGTTATGCTAATGGGCCAACAGTTACCTGCCTTTTGTCTCCCTCCTTTTGTAAACAGTGGTGTCACATTTGCTGTTTTCCAATTTGCCGGGACCGCCCAGAGCCAAGCAAATTTTGGTAAATTACCACGAGCGCATTTACTATTTCCCCCACCAACTCTTTTAGTCCCCTGGGATGCATTCCATCAGGGTTAGGGTTAGGGCTAGGAGACTTGTCTACCTTTAGCCCCATTAGCTTGCCCAACACTACATCCTTACTGACAACCATAGACTGATCCAGAGGGCAACGAAACGCACATAGTCAGTTAAACAAAGGACAAACTAAACATCTATGTATAACAAAGGAAATTAGCGCGGCGAGAAAAAATGTGACGTGTATATATACACAACTGTTTATAAATATGGGAAATGCCAATTAAAAGATTGCCTGTCTAAGAGTCGCTTAAATGTCCCCAATGACTCTGACCCACCCTGGGGGCCCTGGTAACGGCGCCGTGGCCGCTCCCTCCCACGAGGTATACCACGAGTCCGGTGGTGGCGGCTACCCTCAAGATTTGGGGGCAGTGGAGGCGACATAGGGGAGAAGTGGGGGGCTCGATGGAGGCTCCGTTAAGGGGGAACCATAGGTTCGTCCCGGGGAACATGGATGGGGGATTTCGGGGATGGTATAGAGCGGGCATTAGACAGCTGAAGGACCTGTTTATCGACGGAAGGTTTGCGAGCCTGGGGGAGTTGGAAGAGAAATTTGGGCTCCCGCCGGGAAACATGTTTAGATATCTGCAGGTAAAGGCATTTGCTAGACGGCAGGTGGAGGGATTCCCTGCGCTCCCCGCGAAGGGGGTGAGTGACAGGGTGCTCTCGGGGGTCTGGTCGGGGAGGGGAAGATATCCGATATCTACAAGCTTATGCAGGAGAAGGAAGAGGCGTCAGTAGAGGAGCTGAAAACGAAGTGGGAGGGGGAACTGGGGGAACAGATCGAAGACGGGACATGGGCTGATGCCCTGGAGAGGGTAAATTCTTCCTCCTCGTGTGCGCGGCTTAGCCTCATCCAATTCAAGGTGCTGCATAGGGCCCACATGACTGGGACGAGGATGAATAGGTTCTTTGGGGGTGAAGATAGGTGTGCCAGGTGCTCGGGGAGTCCAGCGAACATGCCCATATGTTCTGGGCATGCCCGGCATTGGAGGAGTTCTGGAAGGGGGTGGCGAGGACGGTGTCAAGGGTGGTGGGATCCAGGGTCAAGCCAGGATGGGGACTCGCGATCTTTGGGGTTGGGGTAGAGCCGGGAGTGCAGGAGGCGGAAAGAGGCCGGTGTGCTGGCCTTTGCGTCCCTAGTAGCCCGGCGAAGGATTTTGCTACAGTGGAAGGACGCGAGGCCCCCAAGCGTGGAGACCTGGATCAATGACATGGCGGGCTTTATTAAGCTTGAGAAGGTTAAATTCGCCCTGAGAGGATCGGTGCAAGGGTTCTTTAAACGGTGGCAACCTTTCCTCGACTTTCTGGCTCAACGATAGGGTACTGGGACAGTAGCAGCAGCAACCCGGGGGGGGGGGGGGGGGGGTGGGTGGGTGGGTGGGTGGGTGGGGGGGGGGGGGGGGCGTTGATTATGTTAGCTTATTTTATTTAAATTTGATTTATCTAATTTTAATTTATGGTTAAGTTCTCTTGTTTGGGGGGGGGGGGTGGGGGAATGTGATACATGTGATGTTACGGTATGGGGGGAATTGTGGGTGTTATGGGACTGTTAGTTGCATATTACTGCTTTTTGCTATACTTTTTGTTATATTTTCTGCAAAAAATTCCAATAAAAAAATTTAAAAAAAAAAAAAAAAAAAAAAATGACTCTGACCCACCACTTCTGCTGGCAGTGCATTCCACACACCCACCACTCTCTGTGTAAAGAACCGACCTCTGACATCTCCCCGATATCTTCCTTCAATCACCTTAAAATTATGTCCCTCGTGACAGCCATTTCCACCCTGGCTATCCACTCTATCCATGCCTCTCATCACTTTGTGCACCTCTATCAAGTCACCTCTCTGCCTTCTTCGCTCCAGTTAGAAAAGCCCTAGCTCCCTCAACCTTTCTTCATAAGACATGCTCTCCATTCCAGGCAGCATCCTGGTAAATCTCCTCTGCATCCTCTCCAAAGCATCCACATCCTTCCTATGATGAGGCGACCAGAACTGGACACAATATTCCAAGTGTGGTCTAACTAGAGTTTTATAAAGCTGCAGCAAAACCTTGCGGCTCTTAAACTCAATCCCCCTGTTAATGAAAGCCAACACACCATACGCCTTCTAACAACTCTATCAACCTGGGTGGCAACTTTGAGGGATCTATGTACGTGGACTCCAAGATCCCTCTGTTCCTCCACACTTCCAAGAATCCTGCCTTTAAACCTGTATTCTGCATTCAACTTCGACTTTCCAAAATTAATCATTTTACATTTATCTAGGTTGAACTCCATCTGCCACTTCTCAGCCCAGCTCTGCATCCTGTCAATGTCCTGTTGTAACCTGCAACAACCCTCAACACTATCTACAACTCCCCCAACCTTTGTGTCATCAGCAAACTTACTAACCCACCCTTCCACTTCCTCATCCAAGTCATTTATAAAAACCACAAAGAGCAGAGGTCCCAGAACAGATCCTTGCAGGACACCACTGGTCACCCGCACCCAGGTGGAATACTTTCCATCCACTACCACTCGCTGTCTTCTTTCGGCCAGCCAATTCTGTATCCAGACAGCCAAATTTCCCTGTATCCCATGCCCCCTAACTTTCTGAATGAGCCTAGCATGGGGAACCTTATCAAATGCCTTACTGAAATCCATATACACCACATCCATTGCCCAACCTTCATCAACGTGTCTCGTCACATCCTCAAAGAATTCAATGAAGCTTGTGAGGTATGACCTGCCCCTCACAAAGCCATGCTGACTATCTTTAATCAAACTGTGTTTTTCTAAATAATCATAAATCCTGTCTTTCAGAATCCTTTCCAATATTTTGCTCACCACAGACGCAAGACTTGAACAGGGGAACAACATTCACCTCCCTCCAATCATCTGGTACTACTCCATGGAGAGTGAGGACGCAAAGATCATCGCCAACAGCGCAGCAATCTCTCCCTCGCCTCCCGTAGTAACCTTGGGTATATCCTGTCAGGCCCAGGGGACTTATCTATCCTGATGCTTTTCAAAATATCCGGCACATCCTCCTTCTTAATATCAACCTGTTTGAGTCTATTAACCTGATTCACACTGTTCTCATGGGCAACAAGGTCCCTCTCTAGTGAATACTGAAGTAAAGTATTCATTTAGGGCCTCCCCCATCTCCTCAGACTCTAGGCACAAGTTCCCTCCACTATCCCTGATCGGCCCAACTCTCATTCTGATCATCCTCTTACTTTTCACAAGTGTAGAACACCTTGGGGTTTTCCCTAATCCTTCCCGCCAGGGCTTTTTCATGCCGCCTTCTAGCTCTCCTCAGTCCATTTTGGAGTTCCTTCCTGGCTACCTTGTAATCCTCTAGAGCCGAGTCAGATCCTTACTTCTTCAACCGTATGCAAGTTTCCTTCTTCCTCTTGACTAGAAGCTCCAGTTCTCGTCATCCAAGGCTCCTTCACCTTACCATTCCTTCCTCGTCTCAGTGGGAGAAAACTATTCAGCACTCGCAGCAAGCGCTCCTTAAACAATCCCCACATTACTGTTGTGCATTTCCCCAAGAACAATTGTTCCCATTTTATGCTCCTCAGCTCCTGTCTAATAGCAGTATAATTTCCCCTCCCCCAATTAAATACCTTCCCATACTGTGTGTTCCTATCGCTCTCCATGACTATGGTAAAGGTCAAGGAGTTGTGGTCAATGTCACCGAAATGCTCTCCAACTGAGACATCTGACACCTGGCCTGGTTCGTTGCCGAGCACTAAGTCCAATATGGCCTCCCCCCTAGTCGGCCTATCTACATATTGAGTCAGGAATCCTTCCTGTACAACCTGACAAAAACTGCTCCATCCAAACCATTTGCACCAAGGAGTTTCCAGTCAATATTAGGGAAGTCGGTCACCAATGACAACTCTGTTACTTCTGCACTTTTCCAAGATCTGCCGTCCAATCTGTTCCTCTATCTCTCTGCTGCTATTGGGGGTCTATAGAAAACTCCCAATAAAGTGACTGCTCCTTTCTTGTTTCTGACTTGCATCCAAATTGACTCAGTAGACAAACCATCCTCAACTACCTCCTTTTCTGCAGCTGTGGTGCACTCCCTAATTAACAGTGCCACTCCCCCTCCTATTTTACCACCCTCCCTATTCTTCTGAAAACATCTAAACCCCGGAACATCTAACAACCATTCCTGCCCCTGTGAATTCCATGTCTCCGTAATAGCCACAACATCGTAGTTCCAAGTACTGATCCATGCATAAGTTCATCTCCCTTATTCCTGACACTCCTTGCATTGAGGAGTTTGTTCCCTAGCCGATATTTATCCTCAATTAAAATCATATCAGAGGGGTGGCACAGTGGCGCACGACACCGAGAACCCTTGTTTGATCCCAGCCCCGGGTCACTATCTATGTGGAGTTTGCACATTCTCCCCGTGTCTGCGTGGACCTCACCTCCACAACCCAAAGATATGCAGGGTACGTGGATTGGCCATGCTAAATTGCTCCTAATTGTAAAAAGAATCACATCATAGAAACAGATTATCTGGACATTTATCATATTGCTATTTATGAGAATTTGCCATACATAAAATGGCTGCTGCTTTTCCTCCAGTACAATGATAGGCTGTAAAGCACTTTGGGTCATCGGGTGGTTATGAAAATTCATGATCTCTTGTTGAGTGGTACTAAGAAAATTGGATAATTTAAAAAAGGTCAATCTAAACTAAACCTGCCCATACAATTCAGTAAATTTGAAAAAAAGTGAAATTTAAGGAAACAATAAATCGCAGCCAATTAAAATCTCATTGTACCTACCAGTTAGAGCAATGAAGAATTTTTCAGGAATATTTATTTTTATTCATTTGTGGGATGTGGATGTCACTGGCTGAGCCAGCATGTGTTTCCCACCCCTAATTGCCCTCGAGAAGGTGGTGAGGAGCTATTTCCTGAATCACTGCAGTCCATGTGGTGTAGGTACACCCACAGTGATCGAGTGGAAGTTTCAGAAAGTTAACCCAGTGACAGTGAAGGAACGGTAATATGTTGCCGTTGCGGGACACTGTGCTGCAGGTAGGACAGCTGGAAAATTGAAAAAAATACCCGGTAAAGTGACGTCACAAGAGACTGTGACCTGATTGGCTGAAAGGTAGACCGGGCTACATTTCAATATTTGTGGAGTTACTAGTTTTAATTTGATTCAAATTACTATTTTTAAGTTGATTTGAATTACTATTTCTTAAATTTTAAATCTCACTTAAATAAATATTTTGGGTTGATTTAAGTAGTTATTTAATTGAAATTTAAAAAGTTATTTAATGAAAATTTAAAAAATTATTTAAATCAACTTAAAAAAACTTTTTAAATTTCAATTAAATAACTATTTAATTTGTTGTAAGATCAAACAAGATAAATACTCAGGGATAAAGCTAATTAAATAGTACACGGGGATTGGATTTAATCTGACACAAAAACATCTTAAGTTTAATTTTAAAGGTTTAATTTAAAGGAAAAATTCATGGCACGACTGCTCCAAGGCGCGGACTGCTCCTCTTGCTCCATGTGATAGGCTGGGGACAGTTCCAGTCCCCAAGGTCAGCATGTGTGCAGGAAGCGTCTCCAGTTACAGCTCCTGGAAGCTCGAGTTTCAGAGCCGGAGCGGCGGCTGGAGACACTGTGGAGCATCCGCGAGTCGGAGAGCATCGTGGATACCACGTACAGAGAGGTGGTCACATCGTAGGTTCAGGCTCCGCAGGCAGGAACGGAAAGGGTGACCACTAGACGGAGCAAGAGAGCGAGGCAGGTAGTGCAGGAATCTCCTGTGGCCATTCCCCTGCAGAACAGATATACCGCTTTGGATACTGTTGAGGGGAATGGCCTCAGGGGAAAACAGCAACAGCCAAACTTGTGGCACCACGGTTGGTTCTGCTGCAGGGGGGGGGGGGAGATAAGTGTGACAGTGCAATAGTTACAGGGGATTCAATTGTAAAGGGAATAGACAGGCGTTTCTGTGGCCCCAAACGAGACTCCAGGATGGTATGTTGCCTCCCTGGTGCTAGGGTCAAGGATGTCTCGGAGCTGCTAAAGGAGCGGTGGAGACTGCAGGCGGAGTTTGATCTGTTGACCACAGGGAAGGCGGAGGTGCAGCTGAGGAAGGTGAAAGGGACAGTCTACGAGTATGGGGAAAAAGCTAGGAGGATGCTGGCGCACCAACTTCGCAGGAGAGAGGCGGCCAGGGAAATTGGGGGAGTTAGGGATAAGGCAGGTAACACGGTCTTGGGCCCAGAGAAGATCAACAAAGTCTTCAAGGAGTTTTATTGTAAGCTGTACGAGTCAGATTCATAGGGTGGGCCCGTATCAGGCCCCTGTATCAGGCCCCCGTAGAAAGTGCGTCTACGAACTGGCTGAGGTTGGAGTATTTTAGGTTACACGGGGGACGAGACAGGGGTGCCCCCTATCCCCGCTGCTATTTGCCCTTACAATTGAGCCGTTGGCCATAGCGCTGAGGACTTCTAGGAACTGGGAGGGGCTGGTTGTTAGGGGGGGGGGGGGGGAAGAGAGAGAGAACGAGAGAGAGAGCGAGAGAGAGCGAGAGAGAGCGAGAGAGAGCGAGAGAGAGCGAGAGAGAGCGAGCGGAGAGCGAGAGCGAGAGCGAGAGCGAGAGCGAGAGCGAGAGCGAGAGAGAGCGAGCGAGAGCGAGAGCGAGAGAGCGAGAGCGAGAGCGAGAGCGAGAGCGAGAGCGAGAGAGCGAGAGCGAGAGAGAGAGAGAGAGAGAGAGAGAGAGAGAGGAGCACTGGGTTTCGCTCTATGCAGACGACCTGCTCCTGTATATTTTGGACCCGCTAGAGGGGATGGGGGAAGTCATGCAGATCTTAATGGACGTCGGGAGTTTCTCGGGGTACAAGTTGAACGTGGGGAAAAGTGAGCTTTTCGTGATTCACGCTAGGGGTCAGAAGAGACTGGGAGAACTCCCGCTCAAGATGGTGGAGAGGAGCTTTCGGTACCTGGGCATACAGGTGGCTAGGAATTGGGATGCCCTACACAGGCTCAATCTACCTCGGCTTGTAGAGCAGATGGAGGGAGACTTTAAAAGGTGGGACATGCTCCCGCTTTTACTGGCGGGAAGAGTGAAGACTGTGAAGATGACGGTTCTTCCCAGATTCCTGTTCGTTTTTAAGTACCTCCCCAAATCCTTCTTTAAGCGGGTGAACAGGATTATCACGGGATTTGCGTGGGCAAACAAGACCCCGCGAGTTAAAAGACTGTTTTTGGACTGCAGTCGGGGAGGGGGAGGGTTGGCGCTACCGAACGTCTGTAGCTACTACTGGGCGGCAAATGTAGCAATGATTAGGAAATGGGTAATGGAGGTGTCGGCGTGGGGGCGGCATCATGCAAAGGCACCAGCGTAGAGGCACTGGTAATGGCACCGCTGCTGTTCTCACTGGCACGAGTTGGTACAGGGCATGGGAGACGTGTTCATAGATGGGACTTTCCCTAGCTTGAAGGCGCTAGAGGAGAAATACAGTCTGCCCCCTGGAAATGCTTTCGGATATCTCCAAATCCAAGTCTTTCTCAAAAAGCAGATGGGGACATTCCCGTTGCTACCCCCTCGCAGGATACAGGACAGGGTGGTCTCTGGCATCTGGTAGGGATGGGGAAGTGTCGGACATCTACCAAGAACTGCAGGAGGCGGAGGACGCCCCAGTGGAGGAACTGAAAGGAGGAGCAGCTGGATGAGGGTCTGTGGGCTGATGCGCTAGGCAGGGTGAATTCCTCCTCATCGTGTGCCAGGCTCAGCTTAATTCAGTTTAAGGTGGTACATCGGGCACACATGACGACGACGAGAATGAGCAAGCTCTTTGGGGTTGAGGACAGATGTGCGAGAGGTTCAGGAAGCCCAGCAAGCCATGTCCATCTGTTCTGGGTATGCCCGGCGCTTAAATAATTCTGGCAGGGCTTTGCAAAGGCTATGTCCAAGGTCTTGGACGCTCGGGTAAAGCCAAGTCCAGAGATAGCGATATTTGGGGTGTCAGAAAATCAGGGAGTGCAGGAAGCGAAGGAGGCCGACATCCTGGCCTTTGCCTCCCTGATAGCCTGGAGACGGATCTTGTTAATGTGGAGAGACGAAAAATAACTTAGGAGAGGTTACTGATCGGGCATCACGGTGGCGCAGTGGGTTAGCCCTGCGGCCTCACGGCGCCGAGGTCCCAGGTTTGATCCCGGCTCTGGGTCACTGTCTGTGTGGAGTTTGCACATTCTCCCCGTGTTTGCGTGGGTTTCGCCCCCACAACCCAAAAACGTGCAAGCTAGGTGGATTGGCCATTCTAAATTGCCCCTTAATTGGAAAAAAAAACATTTTTTCTTTTTTTTTTATAAATTTAGATTACCCAATTATTTTTTCTATTAAGGGGCAATTTAGCATGGCCAATCCACCTACTCTGCACATTTTTGGGTTGTGGGGGCGAAACCCACGCAGACACGGGGAGAATGTGCAAACTCCACACGGACAGTGACCCAGAGCCGGGATCGAACCTGGGACCTCAGCGCCGTGAGGTGGTTGTGCTAACCACTAGGCCACCGTGCTGCCCCTTAATTGGAAAAATGATTGGGAACCCTAAATTTATTTTTTAAAAAGGAGGTTACTGATCAAGGTGTTAAGATTCAAAACAGAGGTATAAAAGCAAACACAAGTTTACTTTACCTGAATGCTCGTAGTATTCGGAATAAGGTAAATGAGTTGATGCCGCAAACCCTCGTGAATGAATATGATTTAGTGGCCATTACTGAAACATGGTTAAAGGGTGGTCACGACTGGGAGTTAAATATCCGACGGTATCAAACTATTCAGGACAGAGTGGATGGTAAGGGAGGTGGTGTAGCTCTGTTATTTAAGGATGACATCCGGGCAATAGTAAGGGATGACATCCGTGCTATGGAAGATAAGGTTGTATCCATTTGGGTGGAAATCAGGAATAGCAAGGCGAAAAAGTCATTGATAGGAGTAGTCTATAGGCCACCAAATAGTAACATTATGGTGGGGCAGGCAATAAACAAAGAAATAACTGACTCATGTAGAAATGGTGCAGCAGTTATCATGGGGGATTTTAATCTACATGTCGATTGGTTTAACCAGGTTGGTCAAGGCAGCCTTGAGGTGGTGTTTATAGAATGTATCTGCGATAGTTTCCTAGAACAGGATGTAATGGAATCTACGAGGGAACAAGCGGTCCTAGATCTGGTCCTGTGTAATGAGACAGGGTTGATTAATGATCTCATAGTTAGGGATCCTCTCGGAAGGAGCGATCACAATATGGTGGAATTTAAAATACAGATGGAGGGTGAGAAGGTAAAATCAGAGCTAGCTAAGGTAGACTGGGAGCAAAGACTTTATGGTGAAACAGTTGAGGAACAGTGGAGAACCTTCCAAACGATTTTTCACAGTGCTCAGCAAAGGTTTATACCAACAAAAAGGAAGGACGGTAGAAAGAGGGCAAATCGACCGTGGATATCTGAGGAAATAAGAGAGTATCAAATTGAAGGAAAAAGCATACAAAGTGACAAAGATTAGTGGGAGACTAGAGGACTGGGAAATCTTTAGGGGGCAACAGAAAGCTGCTAAAAGAGCTGTAAAGAAGAGTAAGATAGATTATGAGAGTAAACTTGCTCAGAATATAAAAACAGACAGTAAAAGATTCTACAAATATATCAAACAAAAAAAGTGTGGCTACGGTAAATATTGGTCCTTTAGAGGATGAGGAGGGAGATTTAATAATGGGAGATGAGGAAATGGCTGACGAACTGAACAGGATTTTGGGGTCGGTCTTCACAGTGGAAGACAAATAACATGCCAGTGACTGATGGAAATGAGGCTATGACAGCTGAGGACCTTGAGATGATTGTTATCACTAAGGAAGTAGTGATGGGCAAGCTGATGGGGCTAAAGGTAGACGAGTCTCCTGGCCCTGATGGAATGCATCCCAGAGTGCTAAAAGAGATGGCTAGGGAAATTGCAAATGCACTCATGATAATTTACCAAGATTCACTAGACTCTGGGGTGGTCCCGGCGAATTGGAAATTAGCAAACGTGACATCACTGTTTAAAAAAGGAGGTAGGCATAGAGCAGGAAATTATAGGCCAGTTAGCTTAACGTCGGTAGTAGGGAAGATGCTGGAATCTATCATCAAGGAAGAAATAACGAGGCATCTGGATAGAAACTGTCCCATTGGGCAGACGCAGCATGGGTTCATAAAGGGCAGGTCGTGCCTAACTAATTTAGTGGAATTTTTTTGAGGGCATTACCAGTGCAGTAGATAACAGGGAGCCAATGGATGTGGAGCTGAGTCCACAAAAGATCAACCATGATCTAATTGAATGGTGGAGCAGGCCCGAGGGGACAGATGGCCTACTCCTGCTCCTAGTTCTTATGTATATCTGGATTTCCAGAAAGCTTTTGACAAGGTGCCACACAAAAGATTGCTGCATAGGATAAAGATGCATGGCATGATGGGTAAAGTAGTAGCATGGGGATAGAGGATTGGTTAATTAATAGAAAGCAAAGAATGGGGATTAATGGGTGTTTCTCTGGTTGGCAATCAGTTTCTAGTGGTGTCTCTCAGGGTTCAGTGTTGGGCCCACAATTCATTTCACAATTGTTCACAATTTACATAGATGATTTGGAGTTGGGGACCAAGTTCAATGGGCGCGATTCTCCGATGCCACGTGGCATTGGGTAAGCCGTTGTGAACTCGGCCGAGTTTCACGACGGCGTCGGAGGCCGTCCCCCCCCCCCCCTAGAGGGCTAGGAGTGGTGTTGCGAAAAACTCAGCCGCCGGGCCTTGACGCTTGCGTCAAAGCGGCGCGCCGAGAATGACGTGATGGCAGCGCCTAAGTGACGTCAGCCGCGCATGCGCAGGTTGGCAGGCTCCAACCCACGCATGCGTGGTTGCCGTCTTCCCCTCCGCTGCCCTGCAAGACATGGCTGCTTAATCCTGCGGGGCGGCGGAGGGGAAAGAGTGCGTCTCTTAGAGACGCCGGCCCGACGATCGGTGGGCATCGATCGCGGGCCAGTCACCTCCTGAGCACGCCCGTGGTGCTCGATCCTCCCTCCGCCCCCCACAGGCCCCACACTTATCTGTCGCGCGATGTTCACGCCGTCAGCGACCAAGTGTGGTTGGCACCGGCGTGAACCGGTAGGGTTCGTCAGGCCGCTCGGCCCATCCGGGCTGGAGATGCGGCAGTCGCCGTGAAAAGCGGCAAGCGGCGATTCCGCGACACGCCATTTTGGGGGGGGGGGGGGGGGGGGGAGGTGGGAGAACCGCGGGGGGTGCCAGGGCGGCGTGTCGTGATTCGCCCGGCCCTCCCGCTTTTCTCCCACCCGGCGTAGGGAGCGGAGAATCGCGCCCAATGTGTCTCACGTTTGCAGACAACACTACGATGAGTGGCAAAGCAAAAAGTGCAGAGGATACCAGAAGGGATTTGGATAGGTTAAGTGAATGGGCTAGGGTCTGGCAGAATGTTGACAAATGTGAGGTTATCCATTTTGGTAGGAATAATAGCAAACGGGATTATTATTTAAATGATAAAATATTAAAACATGCCGCTGTGCAGAGACCTGGGTGTGCTTGTGCAGGAATCACAAAAAGTTGGTTTACAGGTGCAACAGGTGATTAAGGCGGCAAATGGAATTTTGTCCTTCATTGCTAGAGGGATGGAGTTTAAGACTAGTGAGGTTATGCTGCAATTGTATAAGGTGTTAGTGAGGCCACACCTGGAGTATTGTATTCAGTTTTGCTCTCCTTACCTGAGAAAGGACGTACTGGCGCTGGAGGGTGTGCAGAGGAAGTTCACTAGGTTAATCCCACAGCTGAAGGGGTTGGATTATGAGAGGTTGAGTAGACTGTGACTGTACTCGTTGGAATTTGACACAATCAAGGACAAAGATGCCCACTTGATTCCTACCCCTTCCACAGACATTCAATCTCCCCACCATGACGCATTGTGGCAGCAGTGTGTACCACCCATTAAATGCACTGTAGGAATCCGGCAAGCCTCCTTCAACAGCACCTTCCAAACCCACAACCAGTACCATCTGGAAGGACAAGGGCAGCAGACATATGGAAACACTACCGCTAGGAAGATACCCTCTAAGCCACTCACCATCCTGATTTACATAAGAACTAGGAGCAGGAGTAGGCCATCTGGCCCCTCGAGCCTGCTCCACCATTCAATGAGATCATGGCTGATCTTTTTTGGACTCAGCTCCACTTTCCGGCCCGAACACCATAACCCTTAATCCCTTTATTCTTCAAAAAACTATCTTTATCTTAAAAACATTTAATGAAGGAGCCTCAACTGCTTCACTGGGCAAGGAATTCCATAGATTCACAACCCTTTGGGTGAAAAAGTTCCTCTTAAACTCAGTCCTAAATCTACTTCCCCTTATTTTGAGGCTATGCCCCTTAGTTCTGCTTTCACCCACCAGTGGAAACAAGCTGCCCACATCGATCCTATCTATTCCCTTCATAATTTTCTAAGTTTCTATAAGATCCCCTCGCATCCTTCTAAATTCCAACGAGTACAGTCCCAGTCTACTCAACCTCTCCTCGTAATCCAACCCCTTCAGCTATGGGATTAACCTAGTGAATATCCTCTGCACACCCTCCAGCGCCAGTACGTCCTTTCTCAGGTAAGGAGAGCAAAACTGAATACAATACTCCAGGTGTGGCCTCACTAACACCTTATACAATTGCAGCATGACCTCACTAGTCTTAAACTCCATTCCTCTAGCAATGAAGTTGTTGGAGCTGCACTCATCCAGGCAAGAGAAGGGTATTCCATTATACTTCTGACTTGTAGGTGGTGGGCAGGCTTTGGAAAGTCAGGAGGTGAGGTACATGCTGCAGGATTCCTAACCTCTGACCTACTCTTACAGCCACAGTATTTATATGACTAGCCCCGATCAATTTCTGGACAATGGTAACTCCCAGCAGGTTGATGGAGAGGGGTTCAGAGGTGATAATGATGTTGAATGTCAAGGGGCAATGATTGGATTCTCTCTTATTGGAGATGGTCATTGCCTGGCACTTGTGTGGTGCGAATGCCACTTGCCCCATGTCAGTCCAGGCCTGGGTATTGTCCAGGTCTTGTTGCATTTGGGCATGGACTGCTTTAATATCGGAGTCATCGTGAATGTGCTGAACACTGTGCAGTCATCAGTTAACATCCCCACTCAGACCTCATGACGAAAGGAAGGTAATTGAAGAAGCAGCTGAAGGTGGTTAGGCCTAGGCATGACCGCAAGGACCTCCTGCAGTGATCTCCTAGAACTGAGCTGATTGACCGCTAACAACGACAACCATCTTCCTATGTGCTAGGTATGACTCCAACCAGCGGAAAGTTTGCCCAAGATTCCCATGGACTCTAGTTTTGCTCAGTTTCCTTTATGCCATATTCAATCAATTGCTGCATTGGTGTCAAGGGCATTCACTCTGACCTCTCATTGTTTATGTATTTGCAGATTCTATTTAAAATAAGACGGATTAAATTAATTAAATATATGAAGGAGCAACAAACAATTCAGACATGAAAGGATCTGGAAAGGATAATAAAGTGGCACCGTGATAGTTCCCCAATTAAACCATAGGATCCATCTATAGTTGGCTATAGTATTGCCAAGGTACAAGTAACTGCAGGGCATTAACTGCTGTTGTGATTGGAGGTCAAGTTTGGACCCTGGGATTTCACCAACTGGGAAAAGTATAACAGTTATTGCTTAAAGTTGGGATAGGTACAGGGGCAAATAAAATTGAACACGTGCCTGAGGCAAACAATTGGGATGACCACCTACCCCTGAATTGTGTTTTTGAATCAAATATGTCCTCCACAGACTTTTGGGCCACAATAGTATAGGCCCACAGCACTCACTGGAGGATGCTGAGAGTGAAGGAAAGTTAACATTGAGCTTCAGCTAGTTGGTGCTTACGCAAGGTATAAAAAGTGAAAATTGCTCATTTCCCAAACACTGGTGTTTTCCTCAATGAGTACACACTTAATAACCTTGTTCCGTATCTAACCAAATATTCATCATCATAACATACCTTCTCTACTTCCTGTTCAGAAACGAGCATAACCACAAGTGACACCTTTTGCTCATAAATCATTAGCCAAAAGTCTGCTGCAGTTCCCACCAATGGAGCTTGTGTAGCTATGATTCTCGGACAGTAAGAGGACAAGTCCTCAATCATACTGGCATTGATGTAGTCATCTTTTCCTGACTGGATTATAATTCTATTTTTGTCATAAGGCATGATATCTTGATGACGGTTTTTCATGGTGTAGCAGCGGGCAACGGCAATTGATAGTTGTCTGACATCTTTTTCTTGAGCATCCTGCAAGTCCTTCCATTTACAATCTAACTCAGTCAAGGTTCCATATGATGGCCTGTCCATGGAGTCAACAATAGTTTTAAAGTTTTCCAACTCATTTAGCAACATTTTCACATGTTCTGGTTTCTCATATGGATCTTTCTCTATGATTTGAATTCCCTTTGGTTTTTGCCCTTCCTTTGAGTCGACTTTGGTAGGCAAAAGGAGGGGCTGAGTCACAGTTGTCTGGGGCCCTCCATGCTGGCTCTCTGGACTGGATGACAGGAGATCATCAGTTGAAGAGTTTTGTCTCTGAAAAGGTACGTCTGAGACAGATTGGGTTGCAGCAGTTGCTCCAGGTGTAAGAGATGGCGGTGGTCTCTGTAAGATGGTGGTGGATCCAGGCATTGCAGAGGGCAAGATTGCAGCAGGAAGAGTACCAACCTGCCCTTGGGGAGGCTGTGGAGAAGGAGCTGGTGGAGGTGGCAATGGAGATCCAGGTACAACCGCATTTGGTTGTATTTGGCCAACAGCTGAACTTGGCACAGGTTGGACGGGATGCACAACATGATGTCCTGTCGAGACAGGCTGAAGTGCTCCAATTTGATTCGGCAAAACTGCAGGTTGTGGTCCAGCATGCAGGTGAGGCGGTGTAGATGTGAATGGCATGGGTGAGACCCCTTGAGCCGATGAACCAGGCAGCAATGTCACTGGATGTGATTCTGTGGCAGATGGTAGCGTATGACATTGTGGAAGCATTGCAGCAGGAATGTTCTGTCCTAGTTGTTGAATGTTACTTGGAGAAGCTGGAAAAACATTGCCTGAATGAGCTGGAATCCCTGGTGCAGCCACTTTATCTTGAGAAGGATGCTGATACAGATGGGGTCTTAAATGTGGCTGCATCGGAGGCTGAACCTGAAGCTGAGGTGGGACGGGAAGTGGGATTGGGGAATGGGGTGGGATTTGTGCTGCATTTTGAGGTCTTGGTTGAGTCTGCTGTGGTCTTGTCGGAGGAAAAAAATGAGTTGGATAAGGCTGTTGGGTGTGCATTTGAGGCCTAATGTGAAGTTCAGGATTTGGATGCACCTGATTAGGATGCTGGAACATATGTCGAGGTCCTGGAGCAGGATGAACAAATGAAGGCGGCACATTAGTGAATTGCGATTGGGATGGCTGGCTGAATGGTTGACCACCAGAATGATATGGATATTGACCAACTGCAGGTCCAGGAGGAACTCCAATTCCACCTGGTAAAGGGACACTGGGCTGCGGTCTCATTCTTGTATCATAGATTGGCTGCCTATTCATGTGCCCACTTACTGATTGTGGATCTGGTGTAAAGCTAGAAATTGGAGTCTGAATACTGTCCACAGTTGTGGTTGAAGTGTTTGGTTGTGGAACAATATTTCCTCCTGGCATCTGACCACAGAACTGACCAGGATAGGCAAGTGTAGGACCAACACTTGGAGCAGGTGTATGCAAACCAGTGTTAACAGGTACAGGCACAGTTGAGGAAATTTGATGCCTCATTCCATAAGAAGTGGGAATGGGCACAGAATTTGGCATGTGTTGTGGTGAAGCCCCTCTTGGAGGCAAGTGACCAGGTGTAAAACGGGGCTGACCTGGATTGGGATCTCGAATCATGCTAACAGCAGGATAGGCTGGAGGAGGTGAAGAGGCAGATATGTGTCGAGGGAGTACCGGGCAGGATACAGATGGACCCATTCCGTGAGTAGGGAATCCGGATGAACCACTAACTGACGGAGGCCCTGAATGGCTGATTCCCACATAAGGTCCTTGTGCAATACCACCAGATGGGCCTGGTGGTGGAATTGCTCCTCCATGAAAATACGGATGTATGAAACGAGATGTTGAAGCAGGGTCTGGGAACTGTTGAACATGCAATGGTGGTTGTAGCTGTGCACCGGTAGAACTAGCAGATATAAAACCCTCAGGTTCTGAATGTCTCATCCTCGGAAAACCAGCAGGCTCCATGGGATATGGTCCAATGCCATCTACAGACATCCCACTTATGTGTGCAGCTAAATTGTTTGGGGGCAAGCTTTTCAATTCATTGGGAAGATCATTAAAATTAAGTGCTGCATTAAATATCTGCATATCTAGATCTTCGACACTGGACAAGGATTCACGGTCTGCATCAGATGTTTTACGCAGCGGTTTTGGTGCAGTAGGTCTTGGTGGCGGTTTCTTTTTCAATTCCCTGAAAAATATAAAGTACGTTGCACGATGTTTTACAGCAGTATAGTGAAAATTGTGCTTTTCCCAAGTGCATTATGTACATCCTCATTATAATCTTTGAATATTGCTGAAAATGTCAACAGGTGAAGCTGTTTCACGCTGCCCGCCGCCCACGCCAGGGCCAGCCACCCACGCCACGGCTGGTTACTATTGCGGCTACACCAAAGCAAGGCTGTAAAAGCAGCTTAGAATGCCCTCAGGTCACAAAAAGCAAAATAAAATATTTCTACTTTAACTCGTTCTTTCCCAGGAACTTAAAACTGTGTGTGGTTTCTTCACTGATGGTTCTAATTACAGATTTTAACAATTTAAAAATCAGTTTCTCAGTTAAAAATCAAACAAACTTACTGTTCTAGCATTAGGTGTCTTTGGTCTTCCTGAGATTTACAGATGTCTTTCATTTTATCCAGCAGCCTTGTTACTTTGTTTTCTAGGTCTGCATAGAACTCTTTTCCTTCCTGAGACTTCTTCATCAGGTCTTCATACGCTTCATACGAAGCTACTAGCATCTGGATGGTCATGTTCCATCTATTGAAAAAGAGATAGAAGAAATATCCCCTTTCTTCAACTGGCACAAAATCTTAAGTAACATCACCCAAATGCACAAAAATCAGCAAATGAAACTGAACAAGAACAGACAAAAAGAGAAGATGCCTGGAAATAGGCTTCATCTGTGGAGACAAAGTTAATATTCCAGAATGACAATTTTTCAACAGTTCTGCCTGACCTTCTGAGTACTTGCAGCATTGGTTTTTATTTCAGATTGCTAGCATCATAGTATTTTGTTTTTGTATAAGGATAACAAAGGCTCAGTGCCAAAAAATTTGGCCAAACTTACAATTTGTGGATTTATTTGCACAAGAGGTACAATAACATGGTGGTTATATTACTCGAGTAGTACACTACAGGCCTGGCCTATTAATCTGAAGGCGCAAGTTCAAATCCCACCTGGCGGCCAGGGAATTTAAATCAAGTTAATTAAATCTTGAACAAAAGTAAGTTTTCAGTAATTGTAATCACGAAACTACCAGATTGTCATTAAAAGCCAACCTGGCCCAATTGGGCAGCACGGTAGCCCAGTGGTTAGCACTGTTGCTTAACAGCGCCAGGGCCCCAGGTTCGATTCCCGGCTTGGGTCACTGCCTGTGTGGAATCTGCTCATTCTCCCCGTGTCTGCATGGGTTTACTCTGGGTGCTCCGGTTTCCTCCCACAAGTCCCGAAAGACGTGCTGTTAATCTGGACATTCTAAATTTTCTCTCAGGTGCCGGAATGTGGTGACTAGGGGATTTTCACAGTTACATCATTGCAGCGTTAATGTAAGCCTACTTGTGACAATAATAAAGATTATTATCCTTGAAGGAAGAAAATCCCATTTTTTATAGTCTGGCTGGCCTATATGTGACTGCAGACACATAGTAACATGGTCAATTCTTTTTTTATTTTTTATTTATTTTATTTTTTTTCCCTCCCTAAACCCCCCTCCCCTGGCCCCTAACCCCCCCCCCGCGACTGACCGCAGCCCCTCCCCCCTCCGGGCCCCTCCCCCCCCCCCCCCGGGACTGACCGCGGCCCCTCCCCCTCCCCCCCCGGGACTGACTGCAGCCCCTCCCCCCGGGACTGACTGCAGCCCCTCCCCCCGGGACTGAACGCGACCCCTCCCCCCTCCCAGGCCCCACCCTAACCCCCCCCCCCGTGACTGACCTCGGCCCCTCCCCCGGGCTCCTCCCCCAGGGACTGACCGCGGCCCCTCCCCCCCGGGACTGACCGCGGCCCCTCCCCCCCGGGACTGACCGCGACCCCTCCCCCCTCCCAGGCCCCACCCTAACCCCCCCCCCGTGACTGACCTCGGCCCCTCCCCCGGGCTCCTCCCCCCCGGGACTGACCGTGGCCCCTCCCCCCCGGGACTGACCGCGGCCCCTCCCCCTCCCCCCCGGGACTGACCGCGGCCCCTCCCCCCCGGGACTGACCGCGGCCCCTCCCCCCCGGGACTGACCGCGGCCCCTCCACCTCCCCTCCGGGACTGACCGCGGCCCCTCCCCACTCCCCGAGCCCCTCCCTAAACCCCCCTCCCCTGGCCCCTAACCCTCCCCGGGACTGACCGCAGCCCCTCCCCCCTCCGGGCCCCTCCCCCACCCGGGACTGACCGTGGCCCCTCCCCCTCCCCCCCGGGACTGACCGCAGCCCCTCCCCCCTCCGGGCCCCTCCCCCCCCCGGGACTGACCGCGGCCCCTCCCCCTCCCCCCCGGGACTGACCGCAGCCCCTCCCCCCCGGGACTGACCGCAGCCCCTCCCCCCTCCGGGCCCCTCCCCCCCCCGGGACTGACCGCGGCCCATCCCCCTCCCCCCCGGGACTGACCGCAGCCCCTCCCCCCGGGACTGACCGCGACCCCTCCCCCCTCCCAGGCCCCACCCTAACCCCCCCCGTGACTGACCTCGGCCCCTCCCTCGGGCTCCTCACCCCCGGGACTGACCGCGGCCCCTCCCCCCCGGGACTGACCGCGGCCCCTCCCCACTCCCCGAGCCCCTCCCTAACCCCCCCTCTCCAGGCCCCTAACCCCCCCTCCCCTCCCCGGGACTGACCGCGGCCCCTCCCCACTCCCCGAGCCCTCCCTAAACCCCCCTCCCCTGGCCCCTAACCCCCCCCGGGACTGACCGCAGCCCCTCCCCCCTCCGGGCCCCTCCCCCCCGGGACAGACCGCAGCCCCTCCCCCCTCCGGGCCCCTCCCCCCCGGGACAGACCGCAGCCCCTCCCCCCTCCGGGCCCCTCCCCCCCGGGACAGACCGCAGCCCCTCCCCCCTCCGGGCCCCTCCCCCCTGGGACAGACCGCAGCCCCTCCCCCCTCCGGGCCCCTCCCCCCTCCGGGCCCCTCCCCCCGGGACAGACCGCAGCCCCTCCCCCCTCCGGGTCCCTCCCCCCGGGGACAGACCGCAGCCCCTCCCCCCTCCGGGCCCCTCCCCCCCGGGACTGACCGCAGCCCCTCCCCCCTCCCTAACCCCCCCCCTGTCCCCTCCCCCCCCGGGACTGACCGCAGCCCCTCCCCCCTCCGGCCGCGCTCTCTCTCCGGGACTTCCCGCCAGCGGCGCGCACACCACGCGCTCCAACCGCCCTCCATCCGGGCCTCTGCCACATGGTCAATTCTTAACTGGCTTCGGAAATGGCCAAGCAAGCCACTTGGTATATTAAAGAAGGTGACTCACCACAAGCAATACAAGGAGCAATTAGGGATAGGCAATAAATGCTGACCTTGACAGCAATGCCCACTTCCTGCAAGTCAATAAACTAAAACCCTGCAAACTATTAATGTTCTGCAAATACAATGAATCAATCCTGTGATTACTCAATTACTCAACTAATATTGGGCTTCATCATTCTAATTTGCCCTGTGTTTAAAGGAATGGGATTCTGATTATTTTGAAATGCTAATTTTGACTGTGTCCACTACATAAGCATGATACATTTCATACCGTTATCATTCTCCATTCAAATCACTATCAATTAAAAACTTTTCAGAAAAGTAACACTTAGAATGATTTCTCAGAATAACACCTACAATCTTTGCAATATCCACTACATTTGAAAAACTATTTAATGAACTAATAAAGTAATGTTATTTCTATGAAATTATAAATAAGACAGGTTTTCTATTTCATTCAACTTTATCTTTAACCAGGTTGGGCCTATACCCATTGGTGTTTAGAAGAATGAGAGGTGACTTTATTGAAACACAGATAATGTTGAGGGGACTTGACAAGGTGGATGTGGGAAGAATGTTTCCTCTGCTGGTGGAATCTAGAACTATGGTACACAGATTATTAATTAGGGGTCTCCAAAGTTAAGACTGATTAAGGATTCCTTTTTTCCTCAATAAGGTCTTTAGTTTGTAGAATTCTCTTCTCCAAAGAGTAGTGAAGGCTGTGCCATTGAATATGTTCAATGCAGAATTACAGTTTCTTGATTGACAAGGGAGTCAAAGGTTATAGAGAGTAGACAGTAGAGTTGAGGTCACAATCAGATGATTAAAGATCTTATCAAGTAGTGGAGCAGGCTCGAGGGGTTGAATGTCCTAATCCTGTTCCCAATTTATATGTACGTTAACACAATTAAATTCCTCAATTGTTTGCCAATATTCCTTTTTCATGGTTCACTTCTGTGGCGCCATGCAATTATGTTTCCATTCCTTTCTACCCAAGAGATTAAGTACATCCACTTCAACAGCTTGCCTGTCCTCCCCAGCAATTTTTAAAACTTCATTCATGGGATCTGGGCATAGCTGGCCAGGCCAGCATTTGCTGCCTATCCCCAATTGTCCTCGAGAAGGTAGCGGTGAGCTGCCTTCTTGAACTTCTGTAGCTCATCCATGGTGTTGTTAGGGAGGGAGTTCCAGGATTTTGACCCAATGCCCCTTCGCTCTACAATTTTCACAGTCCTACATGTTGTTATTCAACGTCTGCTCTTCCAAGTCTAGTTAGTGCCCTCCCTTCTGATGCAGATTCATCAACAGCAAAGCCTCAGAAATCATGCCCATGAAGTCCAGAACTTCTTTCCTGAACCTCCTTTCCCAAACTCATTGGGACACATCATTTCGCTCCTCACCTTAAAATGTCTCCTTAGAGCCCACATCTTTTTAAAAAATATATAAATTGAGTATCCGATTACCTTTTTCCAATTAAGGGGCAATTTAGCGTGGTCAATCCACTTACCCTGCACAGTTTGGGTTGTGGGGGCGAAACCCACGCAAACACGGTGAGAATGTGCAAACTCCAGACGGACTGTGACCCAGGGCCGGGATCGAACCTGGCAACTCGGCACTGTGAGGCAGCAATGCTAACCACTGTGCCACCGTGCTGCCCCTTAAAGCCTACCTCTGACCTTAAGCTTGTTCTACCAGATTCCCCCAACCCCGTAATTTGCTGCTCAATGTCCTCCGATTTCCTGTATAGAGCTGACAGATATTTCTTGCATGATAGGCACCAAGTGAATGCAATTGTTACTTCACTTTCATATCATACAGAAAATAAATAACTTATGGGCTCAACTATTTGAAACGTGAGTTACAAATGTTATTTTTAAAAATGGTATTAATTGTTTTACTTGTAATTATAAGAGTAAATTTCAGTTGGTAGCTTACAATCTCTTTGGTTTCCCTTAATTGGTAGTTTTGTTTTATCGTTGCTTTGTGTTCACTCATGAGCTCTCCAAGGAGCTGAAGTTCATAACCATTGCACAAACTGGGGATTAAACATGGTTTGTATGCTGCACCACCTGGTACATTTTGCAAAGAAACTGTTTCAATAAACACAAACACCTCTACCTTGATCAGCTACTTACTTATGTTCTGCTTCAGTGAGAGTCTTCCTAACTGCAGCATACTTGACATTAGCATCTGTCAAGGCCTTCAAGATGTTTTCCTGGGCAGCAAGGTTTTGATCAATGTACACTTTTAGTTGATCATATTTCTTTAGCTGTTCTTCAAAAAGTTTCTGAAATTACATTTTTCGAAGAAAATGATACATGATGTACTGAATACATCATTATGAATATTGTGTATTGCCATGCCTGATATCAAAAGTAAATTATCTTTCAACCACAAACCAACTATCCTAAAATCAGTCTTCATACAACTGAAGTATTCAATTAAGCAGCAATCAGCTCTCTTAGGCAAGTCTTTGCTAACTTCGGAGCAAGGGCCAAGAGACTGAACGAGGAGAAATATAAAAACAGAATTACTACAATAAAACACGCATGCATGAAAATGAAATGAAATGAAATGAAAATTAAAATCGCTTATCGTCAAGAGTAGGCTTCAATGAAGTTACTGTGAAAAGCCCCTAGTCGCCACATTCCGGCGCCTGTCCAGGGAAGCTGGTACGGGAATCGAACCGTGCTGCTGGCCTGCTTGGTCTCCTATAAAAGCCAGCAATTTAGCCCAGTGAGCTAAACCAGCCCCTCCAGTGAGCTAAACCAGCCTCTGGTGCATTAAACATAATAATGTTGCTAATATTTAGACCAAGCAGCCACTGGACTGTACAGCAAAACACTTACAGTCCCAGTTTTTGATCTGACATAAGCAATTTGGTCAGAGGTTAGAGTGTAAGCTGCAGGATCCTGTTATCATTTGTTGGACTCGTGAAGGTTGTTTACAACATTGTTTTGAAACTGCCCTGAACTTCACTATTCATTACACATTTATGTGCTGCAGTTGTTAATCAACCTTCATTTCTGAATGGTCTGTTGTCACTAGGGTTGTAGTGATGTCATCCTTCTGAATGGTATCTCTGAGCTGCTGGATGAGTGAGGAGCGCTGGTCTCTCATTTCCTCAACTTTCAACAGAATTCGCTTCATATTCTGGAGAATGCCCTTTTCCTCTGAAAAACATGGGACCAAAAGCACTGTGCATTACTGTACATTAAGGTAAGGGTGCTGAAAACTATGCAATGCCACTGGTCACTGCCAGCATTCCCAACTAACATGTAGCAAAAATTTAACCCAGGACTGAGGATAGTGCAAGACAAGCCAAAGAATTACACAAAAACAGAAGATTGGAAATTTCTGATCTGGAACAGCTTTACTTTTGAATACTGAGTACTGCAGATGATACAAATAAAGAAAAGAACGAGGAGAGCAACTACAGTGTCTGTTAGGAATAAATGTAACAGATACGGTGTGGATTACTCTTTTGAGAATGGGTTGGTAAGGAAGGGTGAAGTAAAAATTAAATAGGAAAGCATGTTTCCAAATTGTCTGGAAGCTATTTGACCTGAAAGAATTTAAAGCCAGGTGGCATGCGTAGAATATCCCATGTTTCTTTACAGTTTAACATCATGTACATTTTCTGCAGGAAAGAGGCTGGGGGTGTGGGGCATAGAGGTACCCTGTGTCCCGTGTATGGAAACCAGACTAGCTCAAACATGTCTATGAAGTCCTGCAGTGGAATAGCCGAGCAACACCCCAGCGAAAGTGAGCACATAATAAATGACTGTACGATCTAAAAGGTGAAGGGCAAGTGAAACAATAACTCAACAGGCTGACAGTGACTCCAAGGCATAAAACTTGTAAAAACGTATCTTTTACACAAATGATATACTCAAATAGATAGGAAATAACTTCAATACCATCAGAGACAGTAGGAGTTGGCAAAGCAGCACGAAGATCTTCCAAGGGTCCACTTAGCAGCCGTAAGTTACTGATGTGTAAATTCATTGCTTTGTGCAGCTCAGTATTGGTGAAGCTGGCTTTCTCGTGTACTTCCATGTACTTAGACCATTCCTTGCTGAGTTCAGTCATTCCACTTGGTGCGGTCCTTTTTCCAATGGCCTCTTGAAATTTCTGCTCTGTTAATTCATCCTGGTCTATAAGATCCTTAAACTCTCGCAGTGATGCTTCAACATCAGTGTATACTCCAGATAGAACTGGAGGGGGAAATCAACCAGTTAAACAAATGTCATCAATATGCACAACTCAATGAACCTCAATCAACAATTTGTGCTGAATTGGCCATTCTCAGCTCGACAGTTGGCCAATAGAAATTGCTGACTAGCTATAAATGTGATAACAGTGACATTGTTTTAGTCATATATACTCCTTTGTTTCTGATAAAAATACACTATATGCATAAACACAAACAACAGAGGTTACATTAGGTTACATTATTGAATATATGCCACGAAAAGCAAACCATGTGAACTTTGGAGAAAATAGGAATTTCAATAGCACCTGAGATTCACTGGAAAGTGAAAGGTTTACATTGGAGCATACCTTGCATAGATTGAACCAAATTTTTCACAGTATCTGGGCGGACGCTCAGCGCTGCACACTTTTCCATTAGGGCTGGCGGGATATGATTATACATATCTAAATTATCTATCGACTCTGGGTCTATCCTCAAAGAATCCATGAACTGCCTGTTTTAAAAGAAAATAAGACAAATCAGATTTCAAAACAGTCCAAATTCGCTTCTTCCCATTAGACAATCTGCTCAATTCACAATATTAAGATGGGTACTATCAAAATGCGTTTTCACCTCAAAATTGAGGCCGTGCGGGAAGCAGCCTTTAACGACCTCAACGGGGGCAAGGGCCATCTAAAGCCAAGTTCGTCCCATGAAAAATTGCTGACAATCAGGGTCAAGAGCAAGGGTGGCGGGAAGATCCTTCCCAACATCCATTCGCAAGTTCCTGCCTTTTATCAGCTGGATCAGCGTTTAGCTTTTAACATAATTTTAACAATATGGGTTTTCTAGTGACATATTCCAATTTCTCAAAACCCTTCATACAATAAATTACGTTTTAAACTAGGGTAGCAATTGTGCAAGTAAACACAAAAGGTATATGAACATACAAACAAGGAGTCGGCCATTCAGCCCCTCAAGCTTGTTCCTCCATTAAACATTATGGCTGATCGGTTGGTAACTTCAAATCCCGCCTACCCCTGATAACCTCCTTGCTTGAATCTATCCATCACTGCCTTAAAAATATTCAAAGACCCTGTTTCTACCACCTGTGCAGGGAGAGTTCCAAAGTCTCATAACCCTCAAAAGAATAAAATACGCCTCATCCCTATTTGAAATGGGTGGTCCCTTATTTTTAAAGTGTCCCCCTAGTTCTAGACTCGCTCACCAGAGGAAACATTCTCACACATCCACCCTGTCAACAGTGGATCCACAGGATCTCGTATGTTTCAATCATCTATTTCAATCATTTTGTCACAATACTTACTCTAATACTTCATTTTTGCCATCTATTTTAGCCATCACATCTCGTAACAATTTTGCCTTTTCTTCACTAGAAAACCAGAATGAGAAAATTGGTGTGACATGGCAGAGGATACAGTTTCAAAGATTATAATGTTTCAAAATATTTACAACATTTATTCTGTGCAAAACTATAACACACAAGGTAGAACAAAGTGCTTCCAAAGCTATAGAGCTAAAAAGAAAATCTGCAACTACAGCAGATAATTCAAATAGGTTTGTTCACAAAATTTAGATTAAATTACAAGTTAAAATCATTGCATAATAAAAATAGGACAAGCATTTTTTGGCACAATTTTAATTCAAATAACGGAACAAAGAGCAGACTGCATTATAAACTTGAATTAACAGAACATAAACAATATCAGTGTCGTGAAAGAGGACATAGAAAGAAAGGTTAACATCCCACAGAGGAGAACATTGCCAGACAAAACCCGAAACCCTAATTCGTCCTTTTCTCGTTTTAAAGTTAAAATACTGATAGAAATTGTTTTGGTAAGCAGTTCACTAAGAGTCTTGATCATTCATTATTTTTCCAATAGATAGAGGTCTACATGGTGCCAAGCTCTGTTCTCCAATCACAAGTTAATTGAATCTTGAATATATTTTTATCACATTCATATCAATTTGCTGGTAACTTATTCAACAGCTCTCACTATGGAAAGTAGTTTTATTTACCTATTTATCTGCCTCAGTTTCAATCGGAGATCCCTGGTATTTGATCCCTCAGCCCGTATCAGCTTTGGGAACCCCCTTCAACCTTGCAAGCCTGTGATTTCCACTATCTAGAAGGAGAAAAATAGCGGGTGCTTGAAAACACCATCACCTCCAAGTCACACACCATCCTGACTTGGACGTATACTGTTGCTCCTTCATTGGCACTGGGTCAAAATCAAAGAATTCTCTAACAGCATTGTGGGAGTACCTTCACCTTATGGTCTGCAGCATTTCAAGGCGGTGGATCACCACCACCGTTTCACGGACAATTGGGGATGGATAATACATTTGTGCCTTGCCAGCAGCACACTTATCTCAAGAATGAAAAAAACAAGTATGAAAAACTTCAATTTGGTCATCTCAAAGTCTTCCCTTTTCCAAAGAGAACAAGGTCAAATTTCTATAACTTCTCTCGTGACATACATACTGTATCTACGAATTATTGTGTGTAACCAGCAAAATGGCCCTTTTCTTTTTGTTTTAGAAAGAAGCAAAGAAACCCCTTGCTGGTGGTGCATTAATGTTGAAAAGGACTAATTTGAAAGATCCTGTGCTTTGCAGAAATGAAGCTTCCCAGAAGCTGCAAGCCTCAGACTCACCTGTACAGGGACGAGGCCTCATGGGCTTCCATAGGCACCAATTTGGCAAAAATGTCAGGACCAGTCACATTTGGATCAGTTGGGTTGACAGGAAGGGCTTTTACTAGAGATGCTCCTATTAAAAAATAGGTTAGCAGAAGAGTTAAAATGTACGCACTTCCTTCCAGAAATAAAATTGCACTTAACGAACTTGAACATGCACAAAAATACCCTAAAATTGTATTGTACTTTTATTAAATTAAGCAGCCGAGTTGATGGGCCAAAGGCCATACTGGATGCCAGAAAGTTGTATTTGAGCAGGGGAGATAAGATTAGGGCTGCAGGAAACAAAACTGAAGGAAACAAGGATTCTAGAGTTTTGAATTCTGGAACAAAGGGGTTAGGTTATAAGCCAGTATTAGTTATAGGCAATATCCCATACAGCAATAAAGGAACAAATAGATCAAATAAATGCTCAAAATCTTTGAAAACCTGCCTTTTACAGATGAAAGCGAATCCAGAGGCGGCACAGCTTCATGGTAGATGAAGTCATTATCCTTCTTGGCAGAATTATACCTAAATGTAAGATAGATCAGGACTGTAGAATAAATGTAAACATTTTATTGTAAGTTCATCTCACAGTGATCCTGTCTGAATTGTTTCAGCTGAGCTAAGGTGGAACACAAAGGGAAGAAATTGTGCTTCAGATGTACAGAAACCCTTGGTTGGATCTAATTTGAAATACTGCTTTTAGTTTTCAGCACCGTATATAAGGATATTAATAATCTTTATTGTGACAAGTAGGCTTACATTAACACTGCAATGAAGTTACTGTGAAAAGTCCCTAGTCACCACATTCCGACACCTGTTTGGGTACACAGAGGGAGAATTCAGAATGTCCAATTCACCTAACAGCACGTCTTTCAGGACTTGTGGGAGGAAACTGGAGCACCTGGAGGAAACCCATGCAGACACAGGGAGAACGTGCAAACTTCGCACAGACAGTGACCCAAGCCGGGAATCGAACCTGGGACTCTGGTGCCGAGAAGCAACAGTGCTAACCGCTCTGTGGCCGTGATATTGGCCTTGGAGAGAGTGTAATGCAAATGTACCAGAAAATAATTCAATTATGAGATTAGGTTGTTTTAGGTTTGCATTCACTTTAGTTTAGATTGCTGAGGGATAATCTAATATGATTAAAATATGGTGTGTGATGTTATCCTTGGATTTTGTGGAACAAAGGTTTGCCTGAATGGCCAGAAACCACACTATGTCCCTGGAAGGATGTCTTTGCTAACGGTAGGAGGCGGGTCAAGCAGATTTGTGAGAGAATTATCCCCACAGTGGACGGAAGGGATATGCCATTCAGGTTCCCACAAATCAAATTATAATGTTCCTTGAAGAGTGAAACAATGATGGCACTGCAGAAATTCATAGAGTCACTGCAGTGCAGAAGGAGGCCATTCAGCCCATTGTGTCTGCACCAGCCACCAAAGAGCATTCCACCAGGTGGGGTTATCCTCATAACCCCACGTTGGGATAATTTAGCATAACCAATCCACCTAACCTGCACATCTTTGGACTGTGGGAGGAAACTGGAGCACCCGGAGCAAACCCCACACAGACACGGGGAGAACGTGAAAATTCCACACACAGTCACCTGAGATCGGAATCAAACCCCGGTCTCTGGTGCTCTGACGCTGCAGTACCAACCACTGTGCCACCCTGGGGGAGGTACGGGAAGATAGTCATTTTTCTCAGGTTTTTGTAAAAAGATCTGAGAGTTTGAGTGAAAGTTCAGGACCACAAGCTTTTTAGTTCCCGGCAGGAAACGTTACCTGGACTACCAAGCTACTCATACTCCCTCAGCAGAACATCTTTCCTTGTTCTACCTATATCATTGATACCTACTTGGATCACAATCACTAGATCTTCCCCTCCCACTGCAAGTTCCCCTCCAGCCCAGAGCAGATGCCATGAAGCCTGGCACCAGCTAGACAACACAGCTATTGGGACGCCCCCTCTCAACTGTTTCTATCCCCTTAACTATACAATCCCCGATTACCACTACATTTCTATTAACTCCACCTGCTTGAATGGTCTCCTGTACCGTCAGTTTGTTCATCCAGTCTGAAGCTACGCTTTCATTCAAACAGATTGCAAGACTCTCAAACCTGTTGGGACAATTGAAAAGACTGAGGCTCCTCACTTCTACCTCTGAGTCCCCATACCTGCCTCACTCGTTATCACATTCTTTTATCCCTGTCTAAATCAGAAGACCCTATCCTAAGAGATGTGACTACCACCTGGTACAAAGTGTCCAGGCAACTTTCCCCCTCCTAGATGCATCGCAGTGTCTGCAAATTGGCCTCCAATTCAATAACTGAGCCAAAGCCCCTCAAGCCACTCTTACCTACTGCAGACCTGCTTGCCCTGGATCACAACAGCATCCAGGAGCCCCCACATTCTGCAACACATCTGCTCTGTCATCTTTATTATGTGTTAATTCATTTATTTTTCTTAATTTATAAATAGTAAACACTAACTCCCAGTAACTTTACTACTGCTAGTTAACCTTACTGCAACTAATAACACCGTACAATTAGTAATTAATTACGAGTTATGAAGATAAACCAGCAAAATATTCACCAACCAATCATTGACCTGTTTTCCTCTGTTGTCACACTTCAAATTCCCTCAGAACCCAACCACTATGCTCTGGAACCACAGATTGGACTGGATAGTTCTTCAAGATGCTGCTGTCTGTCGCCTGGTCCTCTTTTAACCTGCTCTTCAAGGTGCTGCTGTCTGTCTCCTGGTCCTCTTTTAACCTGCTCTTCAAGGTGCTGCTGTCTGTCTCCTGGTCCTCTTTTAACCTGCTCTTCAAGGTGCTGCTGTCTGTCTCCTGGTCCTCTTTTAACCTGCTCTTCAAGGTGCTGCTGTCTGTCTCCTGGTCCTCTTTTAACCTGCTCTTCAAGGTGCTGCTGTCTGTCTCCTGGTCCTCTTTTAACCTGCTCTTCAAGGTGCTGCTGTCTGTCTCCTGGTCCTCTTTTAACCTGCTCTTCAAGGTGCTGCTGTCTGTCTCCTGGTCCTCTTTTAACCTGCTCTTCAAGGTGCTGCTATATGTCTCCTGGTCCTCTTTTAACCTGCTCTTCAAGGTGCTGCTGTCTGTCTCCTGGTCCTGCTCTTCAAGGTAATAATAATGATAATCGCTTATTGTCGCAAGTAAGTTTCAATGAAGTTACTGTGCTCTTTAAGGTGCTGCTTGCTGTCTGTCTCCTGGTCCTCTTTTAATCTGCTCTTCTAGGTGCTGTTGTCTGTCTCAGAGTCTTCTTTGCCCACTATTGTTATTGATTGAGGGGATTTTAGATGTCGCAACATTTCCCAGATCTCAGCAGCTACCTCTCTCGAAAGGTTGCCATCGAAGAGAGGATTCAGCACAGAACCAGCAGTGCAGCGCAGCATTCCAAAAATTGCTCAACCAGGGGCGGAATTCTCTCTGATGCCGGCTGCCCTATTCTCCGGCAGGGGCGGGGAACACGCCAAGCCGGTCGGGGGCCGTTGGCAGTGCCCCCCCTCCACCCCCCCCAAAGCAATTCTCCAGGCCCCGATGGGCCGAGCGGCCGTTGGTTTCTGGCCAGTCCCGCCAGTGCGGATTGGACATGGTCCCACATGGCGGGACATGGCTGGTAGGCTGGCTGGTGCAGTCCTCCGGGGGGGGGTTCTGGCCCACAATCGGGGCCCACCGATCTGCGGGCGGACCTGTGCCGTGGGGGCACTCCTACCTTCCGCGCCAGCCCCTGTAGGGCTCCGCCATTGCCGGCGCAGAGAAGACAACCCCTGCGCATGCGGCAGAATATGACGGCTGGTCTGCGCATGCGCTAACTCGCGCAGTCCCTTCGGCACCGGTTGGCGCGGCACCAACCGCTCGGTCACCGGCCTGGCCGCCGGAAGTGCAGAGAATTTCTCAACCTCCGGTTGGCCCGACGCCGGAGTGGTTTGTGCAGTTCTTAGCGCCGATGTCGGGCCAATTCGCTGATTGCGGTGAATACCGCCCCAGATCTCCATACCAGGGCGAAGGCTTTTGTCTACAAAGCTGTTGTTTCCACCACCACTACTATGGCAGCGAGATTATCAAAAACACTTTGGAGACTTTTCATCAGTGGTGTCTCTGCAGGATATTTAAAATCAACTGGGAAGACAGGCGAACAAACTCCAGCAAGCCTCAATGTAGTCAATTCCTCAAGCATCGTAACCATGACCATCCGAAAACAGTTCCACGGGCCTTGACACTGCATCTGTGTTCAACAGCATAAGCATGGCACCCAATCTCAAGGAAAATAGACAAAATGCTTTAAGGACACTGAAGGCTTCATTAAAAAAGGGATAAATTGACATTAGTACATGGGAGGAACCTACCACAAATTGTACCATGTGGCAGCATCTCATCCAGCAAGCCACAACGTAGTCAGAACTGACCACAAACTCTGCTGCAAAGAAGCAACAAAAGTAGGAGAGAGAGAGAGAGAGCGCCCCCCCTTCCTCCAGTGCACCTCCAGCCCTCTCTGCTCAAAGACCTGTGGCTCCAGGATTGACCTGACCGAAGGACAAATAATCATGAAGCCTGGCAGTTGTTACCTTCGTTTCAAGGGACCGATGCCTATGCGTGACGGCATTAAAGTAAATATATTCAAAGAGGATTTCAGTGGTTTTTTGATGTGGAGTAATCCAATGTGGCCAGTTGTGTTGAGACACTCAAAACTCAATGCATGAGAATGTCAGACTATTCTGAGATTGGAGTTAAGGCACATTCTTGGGTCAGAATTGCAGGACCCACATTCTGTAACAAGCCCTGGTAGAACTGACCGAGGAGTGCTCAACACTGGGTACGAATCACTAAGGGTGGTGAGAACGGGCATCCAGCTCCATATGGGAGTGTGAGTAAATTAACACAAATGGATTCAGTTGGCAGTTAGAAAGGCAAATGCAATGTTAGCATTCATTTCGAGAGGGCTAGGATACAAGAGCAGGGATGTTCTGCTCAGGCTGTGGTCAGACCCCAATTGGAACATTGCGAGCAGCTTTGGGCCCTGTATCGAAGGATGTGCCCACCTTGGAGGGGGTCCCGAGGAGGTTCACAAGAATGATCACAGAAATGAAGAGCTTGTCCTATGAGGAGCGGTTGAGGACTCTGGGTCTGTACACGATGGAGTTTAGAAGGATGACGGGGGAAATCTCATTAAAACTTACAGAATACTGAGGCGCCAAATAGGGTGGGTGCGGAGAGGATGTTTCCATTAGTAGGAGAGGCTAGAACCAGAGGACACAGCCTTAGACAGAAGGGACAATCTTTTAAAACTGAGATGAGGAATTTCTTCAGCCAGAATCTGTGGGACGCATTTCCGCAGAAGGCTGTGGAGACCAAGTCACTGAATGTCTTTAAGACATAGATAGATAGATTCTTGATTAATAAGGAGATCAGTGGTTATAGAGAAAAGGCAAGAGAAGGGGAATGAAAAACATATCAGCCATGATTGAATGGCGGAACAGACTTGATGGGCTGAATGGCCAAATTCTGATCCAATATCTTCTGGTCTATGGAAACAAAAGTTATAAAGAAAATTATGTCTGATCAAGATCCTTATTCATGAGTTTGCAGTGCAATCCAAGATAATAGATGAGCATAGTCATTCATCCAGAAAGAAGTTACAGGCAGCTTCTTAAATCATTTTGATGACACTTCCACTACTGTACCCACTGGAAAACATCCCAACAGCAGTCGCGGAACTGTAAGCGACCATGTTTCCAAGAACTTTTGGCCCAAGACATTTGTTGACGAACTAGTACCTTCCGAAGTAAATTCGCTGCCTAAGTTGTTGACAGAAAACAGTTTAATTTTTAACCAAGAGGCAGAGTGGTCCACATTCCAGTACCAGACCTTTGTCTGGTTGTGCCTGGAATAACCAGGTCGAATTTCTGACGCCGTTTGCTGGAAGACATTTGCTGTTTGCCTACATCTACTAAAACACGACATCTTATAAAGAGCACAGTAACACTCAAGTTCTACTCACAGCAACTTTATTGTAATAAAACATCCCAAGGAGCAAATAGGGGCATTATAAAACAAAATATGGCACCGCGACAAATATGACAAGACGGTATTCAGGCAAATGACTAACAGCTTGGTTGAAAAGGTTAGTTTTCAGGAGCATCTTATAGAAGGAAAATATGGTAGAGAGGCAGAGGGGTTTAGGGAGGAAATTCCAGAACTTAAGAGCCCAAACACAAAGACATGGCCACAAAAGTTGGAATGATGATTACTAACCAATGTATAAAGGGAAAGAATATTGTAAAAACATTCAAGAAAGTGAACAACCACCAGATGAAGTAGTGGTTTATAATACAGACCGTATACCTTTGAGACCCTGAATCAACTGTCGTCCAGATAATAAAATGAAAGATTTCTCTCTTCCAGCTACCAGTAGCTTTGCTCAGTGCATAGTGTTAACCCAATTTGCAGCAAGTACACGCTCATGGTACAAGACTGCCAATTAGTCTTAATCTGTCAAGTAGCAAAGCATGAGAAAATAGGAATGTAACACTGCTGTGGCTGCATGCACTTCTGAGGCTGCACTCTTTTGGGGCAGTACACAGGGTTACAGCTCTGCATTTGACCAATGAATACTAAACTTGGCGATCCACAATGCTAAAGACACAAAAGGAAAAAAATCTTGCCATTCCCTTGCTAATGTCTGCTATGTATAAAATTGATTCAACTATCTGGATATTTAACTTTAAAAGGAACTTACTTTCACATAATGCAATTACAAGCCAAAAACACATTAATTAAACCAAGCAATTTCATAAATCATGGTAGCCATGATGTGGAGATGCCGGCGTTGGACTGGGGTGAGCACAGTAAGAAGTCTTACAACACCAGGTTAAAGTCCAACAGGTTTGTTTCAAACACGAGCTTTCGGAGCACGGCTCCTTCATTCACCTGAAGAAGGAGCCGTGCTCCGAAAGCTCGTGTTTGAAACAAACCTGTTGGACTTTAACCTGGTGTTGTAAGACTTCTAACTGTACATAAATCATGGTGACATGTGCAAAGTGGCAGATGAAATTAAATGCAAAGCTGTGTGGAGTGATTAATTTTGGTATGAAAATTGACTGGCAATATCAAATAAAATGTACAATTCTAAAGGGACAAGGGAGCAGAGGGACTTGTGGGGTATATATGTGCACCAATCATTGAAGGTGGCAGAGCAGGTTGAGAAAGCAGTTAATAATGCGTATGAGGGCAGCACGGTGGCCTAGTGGTTAGCATAACCGCCTCACGGCGCTGAGGTCCCAGGTTCGATCCCGGCTCTGGGTCACTGTCCGTGTGGAGTTTGCACATTCTCCCCGTGTCTGCGTGGGTTTCGCCCCCACAACCCAAAAAATGTGCAGAGTAGGTGGATTGGCCACGCTAAATTGCCCCTTAATAGAAAAAATAATTGGGTAATCTAAATTTATAAAAAAAAAAAAAAATAATGCGTATGACATGCTGGACTTTATAAATAAGGACACAGAATTCAAAAAAATGTTATGATAAACTTGTATAAAACAAAGGTTAGCCTCAACTGGAGTATTATGACCAGTCCAGGGACCACACTTTAGGAAGGATATAAAGAGCCATCAAAGAGAGTGTAGAAAAATATCATGAGAATGGTTCCGGAAATGAGGAACTTCAGTTACCTCGATAGATCGAAGAAGCTGAGGTTGTTCTCCATGGAAGAGAGAAAATTAAGAGGAGATCTAACAGGGGTGTTCAAATCATGCGCCTTGACAGAATAGATAGGGAGAAACTGTTTCCGTTGGCAGAATGAGAACCAGAGGACACTGAATTAAGGTGATTGCCAAAAGAAGCAACAGCATAATGTGGAAAAATTATTTTACACCGAGTGATTCAGATCTGGAATGCACTGCCTGGGAGTGTGGCAGAGGCAGGTTCAAAAGGGCTTTCAAAAGGAAATTGGATACAAAAGGGCAAATGGGCCCTCTGATTCAAAATCTCTTTTGATTACTTACTTTCCTCCAATTACATCCATAGTAAATCGCAGGGCTTCTTGAACAGTCTCAGGCTGACCCTAAAGAAAACAAAAATTGTGAGTCCACAATCTCCTTTGGTACTGGATACGCCACACACAGGTAAAATAATCGACAATTACTTCTCCCTCTCACCTAGCTTAAGCATACTTTCGAGTTGTCACATTTACTCAAGTCTTTCTTCCCATTTTCTCATACCAGGCAACATCCTAGTAAATAGATTCTTGTTAATGCCACCAGATCCTCCTATAGTATGAAGCCTAATAATGTAACTGTGGTCTTAACACTTTACACATACTTGCCATTACCTTTCAACTTTTATATTCCACAATATCCAGTATTCCATTAGATTATTCAATTGGCCCCAAGATGCTAATTTTGTTATTGTTGTTATTGATGTTATTTACAGCACAGAAGGAGGCCATTTGGCCAATCGTGTCTGCACCAGCACCCAAAAGAGCAAACTATTCCCCAGCCCCATCTCCGTAGCCCTCTAAATTCGTCACTATCAAACATATATTCAGCTCTCTTTTAAAACCACCTATGGAATCCACCTCCACCACTTTCCCAGGCAGCGCATTCCAAACCCCAACAACTCTGAGTAAAGGAGTTTCTCCTCATCTCACTCCGAGCTCTCTTGCTGACCATCTTGAAATTGTGACCCCCTAGTCACTGACATACCAACTAGTGGAAACAGAATATCCTTCTTTACCCTGTCAAAATTGGTCAATAAGGTCGCCTTTTAATCTTCTCTGCTCCAAGGATAGCAAACCCAATTTCTCCAATCTTTCCTTGCATCTACAATTCCTCATTCCTTTTTTTCATAAATTTAGAGCACCCAATTATTATCTTTTTCCCCAATTCGGGAACAATTTAATGTGGCCCATCCACCTACCCTGCACATCTTTGGGTTGTGTAGGTGAAACCCACGCAACACGGGAAGAATGTGCAAACTCTACAAGGACAGTGACCCAGGGCCAGGATTCGAACCCGGGTCCTCAGGACCGTAGGCAGCATTGCTAACCACTACTCCACATGCTGCCCTACAATTCCTCATTCCTGATATAATAGTAGTAAATCTCCTCTGTACTCTCTCCAGGGCTTTAACATGCTTCCTTAAATAAAGTGCCAAGAACTGAACAAAATACTCCAAATTTGGTCTGACCAATGATTTGTGGAGGTGTAGAATCACTTCTTTGCTTTTATACGCTATGCCTCTACTTATAAACCCAAGGATGCTATAAGCCTTGTTTTGTCAGAAACTGGAAATAAAAATTGCTCTGCTCTTCCACATCATCCAACCTTCCATAAAGTAGAAGTACACCAGCTGTCCAGAAATGGTTTGAGTATCCCTAGTGTATTTGGATTAGCGCCTTAGTTTTATTACTATTGTTTCACGTAAAGAGTTATTTAATGCAGAGAAGTGAAGTGAAACAGGAAATTCCATTTGACAAATGTGTAAGAGTTTCTTGAAGATGTAAATGTTGGGTAGGTAAACCTGGATTTCCAAAAGGCTTTCAATAAGGTGCCAAACAAAAGGTTAGGCAAGACAAGGACTCATACATAGAACATAGAACAGTACAGCACAGAACAGGCCCTTCGGCCCTCGATGTTGTGCCGAGCAATGATCACCCTACTCAAACCCACGTATCAACCCTATACCCGTAACCCAACCCCCCCCCCCCCCCCCCCCCCCCCCCCCCCCCCATAACCTTACTTTTTAGGACACTACGGGCAATTTAGCATGGCCAATCCACCTAACCCGCACATCTTTGGACTGTGGGAGGAAACTGGAGCACCCGGAGGAAACCCACGCACACACGGGGAGGACGTGCAGACAGTTGACGGTAATACATTAACATTGATACCGGATCAGTTAATAGACAGGAAGCAGAGTGGGCATAAGCAGGGCATTTTGAAGTTGATACGCTGTGACTTGTGGAGTGTCCAAAGGATCAGCGCTGGTGCCTCACTGATGGCTTAGTTGAGAGACAGATAGTAATGGGCCTAATTTTGACGTTACAAGGCTACGTAGAAAGGTAATCTGTGGTGAACTGCAAGAGATATGGACAGGTTAGGTGACATCATCGTGGGTTTCCAATGCATCCTACCTTGCATTATCAAAAATAAACAGGGACCTGCTTCCTGACCATCACAATATCTAGCTCTTCCTTTAATGAATCCAAGTTTTCTCATTCACTACTCTGCCCAGAAGTCCTTCCAGCAATGACGAATCCTCTAATGAAGTCACACTTCCTGATTTCTGCGATTCAAGTCTGAACTAAAAATAAGCCTATGTATTTCCCTTTCCCAGACTGCAATGGACAAATTCCTTGTGCTTGACAAATAATCCAAACTCAATGCTTCAGTCGATGCTATTTTTAAGTACTGCAAGAGGCCAGTTCAATCTTGCTTCAGTTAGAGGTTTAAAGATGTACAATGACATCAAATATTACATGATTTATAAAAATGGATATTTTGTTTCTCTTAACTTGCAGTGAAACCATGTCCTCAGGAACAAAAATAGTAACACTTACCAAAACAAAAAATATTAATCTCGGAGTACATCCAGTGTTTACACAGAAGAGGAAATATAACAAATAAATCATTCTCTATTCCCCTATAAACTTCTCCAAGTATAATTTGTCTAATGCAGCACGACAAACCCCATAACCTGATTACATGATCAATACACTTGGGAGCAGATTTGTTTATTTTTTTAATCTTCTGATTAATTAGAAGCTACGTTTAAAGGCCTAAGTGTTTGACTTTCTGTTTCAAAGGAAAATCAAACATATTCAGTCATTTAACCTTAGCCAGAGAAATGGAAGCAATTGTCCTCTCTACGACTTAATTCAGGGCAAGAAAGAATGCACGATGAAAAAGAAAATTGAGCTAAGCCCGATAATTCATACCATCAGGTGGCCTGTCAAAACCCACTGTTACAATTTCCGAATGATGAACAGATAATTAGTTGGATGGTTTGGAGAGATTGAACAGCTTAGGCCTATACTCTCTAGAGTTTAGAAGAATGACGGGAGATGTAATTGAGGTGTAAAAGATGCTAAAAGGTATGGATAAAGTGACGTGGAGCTGATGCTTCCTCTTGTGGGGCATTCTAAAACGAGAGTTCATAATCTTAGAATAAGAGGTAGCAAATTTAAAACAGATTTGAGGAAAAATTACTTCTCCCAAAGGGTTGTGAATCTGTGGAATTCGCTCTCCCAGAGTGTGGTGGATGCAGGGACAGTGAGTAAATTTAAGATGTTAGATAGATTTTTAATTGTTAATGGGTTGAAGGGTTATGGAGAAGGGGTAGGACAGTGGAGTATAGGCCAGGATGGGATCAGCCATGATCACATTGAGGGTGTTAGGCTCAGGAGGCTAAATTGCCACTCCCACTCCTTGGTCATGTGTTCTAGGGAGGAGATGCTCTGGCTGATTCCACAATCCAGCTCTTGGTCTGTAACATTGCAGGTAGCAGATGACGAATATATCAGCCATCATAAAATGGCAGAGCAGACCCGATGGGCCGAATGGCCCAATTCTGCTCCGATATCTTCTGAAATTAGGGCGGCATGGTAGCAGTGGTTAGCACTGTTGCTTCACAGAGCCAGGGTCCCGGGTTTGAATCCAGAGGGTCACTGTCTGTGCGGAGTCTGCACGTTCTCCCAGTGTCTGCGTGGGTTTTCTCCGGGTGGTCCGGTTTCCTCCCACAATTCCCTTAAGACGTGCTTGTTAGCTGAATTGGACATTCTGAATTCTCCCTCCGTGTACCTGAACAGGCACCGGAATGTGGCGACTATGGGAATTTCACAGTGGCTTCATTGAAGTGTTAATGTAAGCCTACTTGTGACACTAATAAAGATCATTATTATTAATCAGAAGGGGCAGCACGGTGACGCAGTGGGTTAACCCTGTTGCCTCACGGCGCCGAGGTCCCAGGTTCGATCCCAGATCTGGGTCACGGTCTGTGTGGAGTTTGCACATTCTCCCCGTGTTTGTATGGGTTTCGCCCCCACAACCTAAAGATGTGCAAGGTAGGTGGATTGAACACGTTAAATTGCCCCTTAATTGGAAATAAATGAATTGGGTACACAAAATTTATTTTTAAAAACATTGTTAATCAGAAGACAAAAAGAAAATAATTGGGAAACAAAAGATAGTATGTATAATCAAGGTAACTGGAGCATATGTAGGTTTTTCAGGCCAGTAGGATGTGAGCAGCAGCATGCCCTAAGTATGTGAACTGGGTGCAATCAAGAAATATGTTGGTATCAAATTTTAAGGAATTGAAATTAACAAGGAAGTATGCAGATTGGGATGCTGCTCAATACAGAGAAATAGTATTTTGGAAGAGAAAACAATGATAGATAAATCTTGAATAGTTGAGTTACCATGGTGGACAGAAGGTCATAAATTTAGCGGTGCAGATGCATAGATCTTCAGAAGGTAAAATCACAGGCACAAAAGGCATTTTAAAAAGGTAAGCAGGATTCTATATTTCGCCTATGGTAGAAGATAAATATAAAAGTCATCAGCTGACTTTGAAAAGAACAAATGTTATGGCAGATTTGGAGTTTCGTATGTCTTTCTGGGTAGCCCATTATAGAAAGGGCAGTAAGAGCCATGGGAGAAGGACAGTGAAGGTTTACTGGAATCATATGAGGAAGCAGTTGTTACAATATAGAAAGATTTGAATATGGAGGCGGGCAGAAGAACCATTGCTGTAGTTGCATTGGCTATGTTCACACAGGTGACAACAGGACAATACAACAACTCCAGAGATCTGAAGAAGTGAAGAGGAGGGACATGACAAGTTGCAGAGGTGGAGAGGGCCATATGGGGCACAGAGGAAGGATTCAGTTGTCCCAGATAATAAAGAACATAAGGACTTGGTGAAAAAGATCTTGGGCTGGATTCTCCGCTCCCCGACATCGAAATCGTGTTCGGCGACGGGCGGAAAATCCGTTTTGGCCCCAAAATTGGGAGCGGCGCCAGTTTTTCAATTCTCTGCCCGCTGAAAATCAGCATGCACCGAGTATCTACAGCGTCAGGCCATTGCCTGAAGCCTGCCCTGCGATGCTCTGTTGCAAACCAGCCGAATTCCCAACGTTGTGGCTTACGTGTGCTCACACCGTCCGGGATCCTCGTGTGGCGGCTGTGGACTCAGCTCAGATGCTGCCACAGTCAGGGGAGGGCCGATCAGCGGGCAAGCGGTCCGGGGCAAGTGCGTGGCTGATGCGGGGAACTACTTTGGTGTCCAGGTTCACGGGCTGAGTCCGCCATGGAGCATGGCACGGCCACTGCAGGCCGCCGCCCTGCACATGCGTGGCTTCTGAACCGGAAGTGCTGGGGGCTGTATTGGCAGCTAGAGCTGCGAGCTCTATGATGGCTCCCTGCTAGCCCCCAGCAAAACAGGGAATCGGTGGCCTTTTGACGCCAGTAGTCCTGCCGTAAAAGACCACAGTTTTCACAACGGTGTCAGTGCTAAGTCTCAAAATCGAAGAATCCAGCCTCTTGTCTCACAAGATCAGGAGGTCGCATCAATGTGGGTGGAGATTAGGAAAAAAAAAGTCAGAAAATGCTGGTGGCAGTAGTTTATAGACCCCAGAAATAATCATACCATTGGACAGCGCTTTTAGCAAAAAATAATTGGAGACTGTATCAAAGTCAATATAATAATTGGAGGAGACTTCAGTCTTCATATAGACTGGACAACTGAAATTGGCAATTAGTCTGGAAGGTAAGTTTGCAGAAAGCTTTTGTGGCATTTTCCTACAATATATCATGGAACCAACGAGGCACAACGCTACCTTAGGTCCAGCATTGTATAATGAGACAGGTTTAAATAGTAATCTCATAGTAAAAGATCCTCGGCGGGGGGGCTCCAGTTCCAAACTAGAATTTTAAGCTTAGAGAGAGAGAGAGAGAGAGAGAGAGAGTGTCCTGGTTAATAGACTACAATGAATGGCGGTAAATGGCCAGAGGAAACATTTAAAGAAAGAATACAAAACGTTCAACTAAAATAGATTCCATTATAAAAAAAAATCCACAAGATCCATCCAAAGCTTACTGTGAAGTTAGGATTGTAAGAATGAAAAAGAGGCGTATAATATTGTAAAGAATAATAATAAACTGGAGGATTGGTAATGCTTTAGAAAACAGTAAAGGGTGATCAATAAGTTTTAAAATGGGAAAAAATATAATTGGCATAAATGAGCTAGGAATAGGTCACAGTAGTAGAATAGCTAAAGACAACAGCAGACGAAATCAAGGGAATGAAGAAATGGGAGGGATGTTAAACAGTTGAAGACATTGTTGCATATCAGACATTGCTGGTAGCTAAAGGGCTAATAACAGTGAGGAATGTAAAGTAATTAATATCAGCAGAGAAAAAGTAGTGGAGAAACACAAGGGTCTGAAAGCTGACAAATCCTCAGGTTCTGATGACCTGCAACCTCAGGCTCTAAAGGAGTTGGCTGAGAGATAGTAGATGCACTGGTTGTTATTTTCCTACATTCCCTATTCTAGAATGGTGCAAGTTGGTCAGAAGTTAGCAAATATAACTTTGTTGCTCAAGAAAGGAAGGAAAGAGAGAACAGGGAACTACAGGCCAGTTAGCCTGACATCAGTTGTGGTGAAAAAGCTGGAATCTATTATTAAGGAAGACTTAACAATACACTTGGAAAAACATAGTACACTCAGACAAAGTCAACATGGTTTTACGAAAGGGAAATTGTGTTTGCTAAATTTATCAGAGTTTCTTTGAGGATGTAACTGGTAGGTAGGTAAAAGAGAATCAATAAGTATAGTATACTTGGATTTCTAAAAGGTATTCAGTAACATGCCATACAAGATTAATAAGCAAGGTAAAGGTTCATAAAACTGGAGGAACACATTGGAATGGACAGAGGTTTGGTTATTTGGCAGGAAGCAAAGAGTGCAGATAAAGAGGACATTTTCAAGTTGGCAGGTTGTAACTAGTGGAGCTCCACAAGATTAGAGCTGGGGCCTCAGCTGTTTAAAAATCTATATATTGTGTGCTTAAGACAACCAGACCAAGAGTAGCCAGTTTGCTGGCAATACAAAGCTGTGTGAGGACATAGCGTATGGGAGGATGCAAAGGGGCTGCAATGATGGAGACACGGTGGCACAGTGTTTAACACTGTTGCCTCACAGCGTCAGGGACATGAGTTTGATTCAGAACTCGGGTGACTGTCTGCGTGGAGTTTGCAGTCTCTCCTCGTCTGCGTGGGTTTCCTCCGGATGCTCCGGTTTTCTCCGACAATCCAAAGACGTGCTGGTTAGATCGATTGGCCATGCTAAATTGCCCCTCAGGATTGAGTTGCGGGGTAGGACAGAGTTTGGGCCTAGGTAGAGTGGTCTTTCAGAGGCTCTGTGCAGACTCAATGGACCGAATGGCATTCTTCTGCGCTGTAGGGATTCTAGGAGATATGGGCATGTTAAATGAATGGGCAATAAGGTGACAGATGGAGGATAATTTGGGGAAGCATGTGGTAATTCACTTTGACCCTAATAATTCTAAGAGGAGACAAACCAAATTTATTTTTAAAAGATACGCAACATCATTCAGAGAAACTTGAGTGTACTTATACAAGGACACAGAAACTTAGCATACAGGTACAGTAAGCAATTAGGAAGGCAAGTGGCATGTTGGCCTTTATTGCAAGGGGACTGTAATGCAAAAACAAAGAAGTCTTGTTATAATTGTACATGGTTTTATTTAGACCATATTTTAGGAAAGATATGGGCATTGGATGTGGTACATCAAAGGTTTATTATATGGTTCCAGGATGAGAGGATTGTCCTACTAGGAAAGGATTAGAGGCTAAATAAATTGGACATATAAAATACAAGATTCTGAAGACAGGGAGACACAGAGGTCGTTTCCTGGAACACAGTCTCAGGGTAAGAGTCAATCATTTTAGGACAGAGATGGGGAGAAATTTCTTCACTATTGTAATTCTTTGGAATTGTCTATCCCAAAGAGTTGTGGATGATAGCTCATTACGTTTATTTAATGTAGGAGATGGACAGATTTTTGGTCTCTAAGAGAATCATGGGACTTCAAGAGCAGATGGGGAAGTGAGCTGAGGTCAAAGAAGGCAAGCAGGCTCGGGTGGGGGGCAATGGGCTACTCCTGTTCTGATTTCTTCTGTTCCGATGAAAACAACATTTGAGTCACAACCCTTCATTGTACTTAAAAAGGATAAAGTAAAACCATGTCGACTTTGTCTGAGTGTACTATGTTTTTCTAAGTGTATTGTTAAGTCTTCCTTCATAATAGATTCCAGCTTTTTCACCACAACTGATGCCAGGGAACTAACTCATACTTTTATATAATCTGTACATGTGATTTTTAAACATCCTTCAATTGCTTTATGTTACACTAAAGTGGAAAAATTCTGCATAAATCAAAACTCACCTTTGCATACTTGATCGCTTCGTTCAACTTGTCCAATGAACTTTGAAAGTAAGCAAGCTGCAATAATAGAAAATCCACATGATTTTATCATACCGCAGCCCAGACAGACAAACAATACACTAATTTAAACCCAAATACAAGCTCACTTCACAAATTCAAGGTGAAAATAATGAAGAAGAATACTTTCTACTCACTCTTTCTCCATATTTCTGTTGTTCTTCCGATTGCTTACCCATATGAAGCTGCAATAAAGTATAAAGAAAAGTCTTGAGACTGGCAATTACCAGGTGGAGCTAGAAAGCTCTGGCAACTAGAAACAAACAATAATTGTCAGAACTTCTGCGAAAAAACTATAATGCTAGACAACGACACTGATGTTTTTTTTTAAATCAGGTACTTCTTTCAGGTTTGGTGCCAAAGTGCATTTTGCCAGAGAAAACTTTCAACTGCACAAGATCTAAGTTACTATAGCCAGTACAGGAGTTCAACAGAAATGCCACGTGCAAACACTGTGACTTTGGAAAGATACAAAACAAACACATTCAGCTAGAGTTACAAAGGACAGAAAAATTCAGTAAGTAAGAGAATGGCACCAAAAGTACCAATTCATTCCTCCTTTGTGCCTGGAAGAGTTCAATTGAAACATTCAAGAGGACATTTGATGATTACTTGAACAGAAACATTATGCAGGGGTCCAGGGAAAATTCAGGGGAATGTCACCAAGTCATAATACTCATTTGGAGAGCCAGTGCAGGCATGATGGGCCAAATGGTCTCCTTCAGCATCTAACAATTCTTTGATTCTGTGAAGAACACAATACCTTCTGGTCCTAAGTTGGAGCGTGACAGTTGAATAGATATACAGAGACAAGTCTCATATTTTCATACATCGCTTAAAAGAATTTAGTATAATTATCTTTCACAGAAGTTCTCTCTTTACTTCCAACATATATATTGCAGAAATTTGAAGACACTCATTCAAAAACAGTGCCTTTTGAGTTCAATTGTCCGGTAGTTAAAGCACTAATTGTGTTATTCCACACAGACCAAAAAAGATTCCCCTACATTGATCCACAATTTGGCTCAGGCCAAGATGTCATTCATGACAGAATAACGCATTTTGACTGCTTGGGTGTACTCTTCAAAAACTGGTACTTCACTGAAGTGCAAGAGGCAGCAGGTCTTTTGGAATGAAATAGAAGAAAACTCAGAGGTGAGGATTGAACAGGAAAAGGGAAGCGTGTTCTTGGAGAACACCAGAAATTCAGAGTCTTACATTTTCCACAAGATTCTACTTACATGTGCGACTGCAGCATAGTAATAAATCTTCATTTGCACCAGCTTCTTCCAGTCTTTCTGAAATTTCCCAATAAGTGAAGCAGTCTCTGAGTTTTCCAGGGCACGACACGCTTCTTTATAATAATCAACCACCTGGCAACAATGCAAACTATAAATCTCTCATCCAGTCAGTATAATACCAAGATGCAACCTTTTCCTTGTCTTGTCAAATTTAAAACAAGTGAAATTTCTAAGAATGAAAACAAATACTTGTACATGCAGCCAAACTTGTTAGTTTTCCCTTCCTCCTTTAAGTCTGGACCAAACTGTTCTGAAGGTAGTTTTTAAACTCTTTAAAAAAAATAAAGTATCCAATTCTTTTTTGTTTCAATAAAGGACAATTTAGCGTGGCCAATCCACCTACCCTGCACATCTTTGGGTTGTGGGGGGTGAGAGCCATGCAGACACGTGAATGTGCAAACTTCACACGGTGACCCAGGGCTGGAATCGAAGCTGGGGTCCTTGGCGCCGCGAGGTAGCAGTGCTAACCACTGCGCCACCATGCCTCCGCAGGTACTTGTTAACTCAATAAACTAAAAGTAAGCTGTAGACTAAAGAAACTGGTGATGGGAGAAATTTTGGAGAAGATTCAAAGGCACTTACTCATCATGTCTTTTCAGAATTAAAATGAAGTTACTTGCTCCAGGTATTATCAAGACATCATTTGAAATAATTGTGAATAAGGCAAATCCAGAAATGTAGTATATCTGGAGTGCACCAGTCTGATCAAGATACAACATATAGGTCACATTCCCATAAAAAGGATGATGTACCGTGTCTGCATAGGTCTCACTCCCACAACCCAAAGATGTGCAGGCTAGGTGGATTGGCTACACTAAATTGCCCCTTAATTGGAAAAATTTATAACTGGATACACTAAATTTTTTTTATTTTTAAAAGGATGATGTTAAAGATTGCAGGCATCTCTATTATTAGTACTCAGTCTACTGAACTCATTGTGACTGGAAAAAAGACAACGGTGACACAACATGGTCATTACAACAAGAACAATACTGAGGTCGAAGTCGGAAATTTAATTGAGAATACAATTTCAAAAGTCACAAGTCTCAAACTGAAACGGTAGAGTAAGTTTTTAACACAATAGTTAAAAGAAAGGTTGTGGATCAGAAGATGGGAAAACTGACAATTTAGTGGAAGAGTCAAGAACAGCTCTCCTTGGAACTAGATTAAAAGATTTTTTTCACTACCCCTCTGAGATGTGGAACAGATTAACAGAAAAACTTCATCTCTAGGCAATCAACATCTTTAATAAAGAAGTTCCGTCAAAACTGCTGTGAGATAGATGAACAAATAGATTTGAGAGGTAACAAGATGTTTGGTTGGGATGAAAGAAATCCAAATTAGCAAATTTGGTTACAGGAGTGGGCTTTATGTATCCAATATTTCTTTAACTCTATGTTCTTGGAATAATGTAGAAATTGTTCCTCATCACAAAATTTATTCATTTTTTTTTAAACAAACAATTTTATTGAGGTATTTTAGGCATATAGAAACAGTGACATTGTACAGTACAAAAAAAAACTCAAGACACAAATTAAACATAGTGCAAACCACGGCTGTTGACGCAGGGACCTGCCTCAATATCCCCCTCCTCTATTCTCCCCCCCCTGCTGACGCTTACACCTCTGTGAAGAAGTCAATAAATGGTTGCCACCTTCGGGCAAACCCTGGTAGCGAACCTGTCAAGGCGAACTTGACGTCTCTAGGCCAAGAAAGCTCGCCATGTCCGATAGCCATACCTCAGCCCTCGGGGGCTTTGAGTCCCTCCATGCTAACAGTATTCGTCGCCGGGCTACCAGGGAAGCAAAGGCCAGAACGTCGGCCTCTCTCTCTTCCTCGACTCCCGGGTCCCCCGAACCCCCAAAGATTGCCACCTCAGAGCTCTTTACCACCCCAGTTTTCAATACCCGGGACACGACATCAGCGAATCCCTGCCAATACCCCCCGGGTTTAGGGCACGACCAGAACATATGTACATGGTTAGCCGGCCCTCCGGCGCATCTAGCACACTTGTCCTCCAGCCCGAAGAATTCGCTCAACCGGTCCACCGTCATGTGGGCCCGGTGGACGACCTTAAACTGGATCAGGCTGAGTCTGGCGCATGTTGCAGTCGTGTTTACTCTGCTCAGGGCTTCTGCCCAGACGCCATCCTCCATCATCATCCCCCCCTCGTCGCTGCTGCCTCGGTGTGCCCTGTCCACCACCGGCGGGTGCTGGAACACCTCATTCCCCAGCAACTTCTCAAAACATACCTTCCACATATACGGCAGCGTCTAGCCCAGGGGTGGGCAAACTTTTCCGTGCAAGGGCCACATTCAGAAATTCACAATTCACAAAGGGCCGCATAGTATATTAAGTAAAATAATTACTTCACCCGGTTATGATTCTGGGCGCCTCATATAGAACATAGAACAGCACAGAACAGGCCCTTCGGCCCTCGACGTTGTGCCAAGCAATGATCACCCTACTCAATTCAACGTATCCACCCTATACCAGTAAGTAACCCAACAGCCCCCCCGCATTAACCTTAAAAAAAATTTAAAAAAAAAAATTAAAAAAAATTTAAAAAAAAATTTTTTTTTTTTTTTTTTTTAATGACTTGGTGGGCCGCAGAAATACCTTTGGCGGGCCGCATGCGGCCCGCGGGCCGTAGTTTGCCCACCCCTGGTCTAGCCCCTCTGCCCCCTCCGGGAGGCCCACGATTCTCACGTTCTGCCGGCGAGATCTGTTGTCCAGGTCCTGCAGCCTTTCCAGAAGCACTTTTTGCTGGTCCCTCAGCCTCTGAATCTCCACATCTGCTACCGTTTGAAAGTCAGCCTGCTCCTCCACGGACTTCTCCAACTGCTGGAGCTTCTCAGCCTGATCATCCAGTCTTTTTTCCATCCAGTCAATCGACTTCTGTAGCGGCTCCAAGTTCTCGCTTCAGAGCCAAAAAGCCCTCCTGCATAGTCTGCAGCAGCTGCTCCATTGTGGGCTGGGCTGTCGGCTCGTTGCTCTGAACACCAGTCATGCTGGTCTCTCTCACAGCTTCCACTGTACCCTTACTCAACCACTTCTGCTGTTTACGGTCTCTCCGGCTTCTTAGATCCATACAATTCTGTATGGGTTCTGTGCACGAGTACTATTGCTTTCCAGTTCCAAACTCAAAAGCGCAAAAAAAGTCGGGGGAAAAGGTCCAAAAGTCCGACCTAAGCGGAAGCCACCAAATGTGCGACCTATTCCCTCATAGACGCCTCCGGAAGTGATCACAAAATTTTTCATAAAGAAACAACACTCAGTCCAATAAACATACAATATTAAGGCACATGGTTACACACCTGGGCACTGATTCTTGCTACTAGAAAACTTTTTCGATTGTCCAACATGGATTTTTCCAGCAGACACTCCTGAGCTTGTCCCTAAAGTAATGAAACAGCAGACAAGTGTGATCATTAAAAAATGTGGCATCTGTTCTGACATAAACCATTACATGAGCCATTAAGAAGTAATCCATTAATATAACTAAAAACAAGAATCATTTTGCAATTTGTCATTTGGGAATGCAGTTGATGAGGTGATTTCTTTAATTAATGCTATGTCTCTTAAATATGTACGGTATCAACACAATAAATCCATTTTCATCCATACCAGAGGGCAGCATGGTGGCACAGTGGTTAGCATTGCTGCCTATGGCGCTGAGGACCCGGGTTCGAATCCTGGTCCTGGGTCACTGTCCATGTGGAGTTTGCACATTCTCCCCGTATCTGCGTGGGTTTCACCCCCACAACCCAAAGATGTGCAGGTTAGGTGGATTGGCCACGCTAAAGGGGGCCTCACGGTAGCATGGTGGTTAGCATCAATGCTTCACAGCTCCAGGGTCCCAGGTTCGATTCCCGGCTGGGTCACTGTCTGTGTGGAGTCTACACATCCTCCCCGTGTGTGCGTGGGTTTCCTCCGGGTGCTCCGGTTTCCTCCCACAGTCCAAAGATGTGCGGGTTAGGTGGATTGGCCATGCTAAATTGCCCGTAGTGTAAGGTTAATGGGGGGATTGTTGGGATACGGGTTACGTGGGTTTAAGTAGGGTGATCATTGTTCGGCACAACATCGAGGGCCGAAGGGCCTGTTCTGTGCTGTACTGTTCTGTGCTTCTGTGCAGAGAGCGATATAATGGCTTTCAACAGGGGAAGTCCCTCTGCCAAACTTCACTGGTTGCCTGAGTTTCAGCAGTAACATCTTTGAAGAAAGATGGTCACTTCTTTATCATTGTTTGAGTCTAACTCTGTAGGCTTCTCCAGCCCTATGGCAACATCAGTTTCCTATTCAACATGCAGCTGAAGATCAATTCTGTATGGTCTCCATCACTAAAATAGCTTGCATAACAAATTACCCACCTTTGCCCCCCAATGCCTTTTACCTATAATTATTTTGTTTCCATCACTCCAAATAGTGTAGTTTTCCTCAGCGGTACTATCTTACTCGCCGCTCAGACTCTTGACCTCTTGTGCATTTCTACGCCCTTCACCAGACCACAGGTGGTCCTACATTCTTAAATTTCCTAGTTCTCCAGTGATTTTTTGTTTGTACTCATCTGCTTTGGGACATTGTTAGGCATGAAGACATTGCTTAATTACAAGTTACTTTTGTCACATGCACAGGGTTTACTCTCCATGATCTGGCTCAAATGTCTCTCACCATCACAACTGCCGGTATAGCCATCAAACTACTATGCCCCTGCATTCTAGAATTTGTTTGCAGCATCTGTATCGACATTCTGAAAGTTTACCATTTTGGCTGTTTATGATCACATTAACTAATCTCTCTCTTGCAGTTTAGTGGCCAGCAGTCTCCCTACAAAGAACTTTAAGACATTTGACTGCATGAAAGACACTTAAAAACTGTGCTCTGTTAATGAGACAGAATTTTAAATAAATCAGATGCAGCATTATGCCATTCAACGAGCTGAATTATTTTCAGATTCTGGCCAGATGTCCAACTAGAAACTGAAAATAAAATCCAGTTCCTTTTTCTAAATGGAGGTATTTTGCCAGCTAATGCACTTTGGCCAGGGTGAACTTGGATACCTTCTGCTTCCTCATAAAAAAACTTGAATAATCAAAGTGCAAATTCCTCCTGAACTTGTGCCTCATTAACATTGTCATTGCTGCAGGAACACCTCAACGAAAGTCAGCTGATGGGGTTGGTCACTTTCGTCACCTTCTCAGTGCTGGCATGTGCAATAACATAAATTCTCCTTTATAATTTCCTTCAATAGCCAGACATATACCATGATGGTTCAGTGACTTAACCACCTTCAGTTCCACTAAATTTTCCAGAATAAATTATTTTTCACAGCAACTTCATTGCAGTGTTAATATAAGCCTACTTGTGACAATAATAAAGATTATTATAATATCTCTTCATAATTGAGCATAGACTGTTTAACAAAAATAAAGGAAAGCCATGAGGCAAATCCAGATATAGGTATGAACAGATGTGATATTACGGCTCAAATGTGGCACTCCTCTCTATATTGTCAAATATTTACTCTAAGCATGTTGACACCTATTAAACAGTAGAATGTTCAACACAGTCAGCATTTTTATGATTATATTGCAGTCGCTAGTTGGTTTATATTTTTTGTAAGACCCAAACTCATAATTAAGATACCTAGGTTTTGTACAGCATCATTAAAAGAACACATCAAACCTCTGTTTACACAACATTGTATCTGTCTCGGACCTTTACTAGCATTGCCAACTTGCCGTGGAGGAAAGGCTCGAATGGTCTGTTGTTCGCAAGAGCAATGCCTTTGGGAGTCTTACAGGGTCACCCATGACAGAGGAGAGGAACCAAGACGCAATCCAAAACAACAGCGGATCAGGAAGATGATACATTTATGGTGTCAACGGTTGCAAAAGGGGATGAAGGCTGCAGCAGTAGCGGGATTCCCCCAGTCGCCAAGGAACCTATGCCACTGGAACTAGATCTACCCTCTGTCAAAGACCATGTCTGCTGATGTGCAATGGTATACCCACATTAAAAGATGCCGTGTCTGAAGAAATCCCAACTCGCCGTCAAAGATGATCTTGGACTCCCATCAAGCATGGATGAAGTCGAAGTCACCATTAAACACATGAAGAATGGAAAAGCCGCAGAAGTGGATGGGATCCTAGCAGAGATTTTCAAACTTTGAGAAGAGTTTCCCCATCATCTCCATCAGCTGTTGCTGAAACTCTGGGATGGAGAAGAAATTCTTACCGACCTCAGGAATGCCGTCATCATCACTATCTTCAAGGAAAGAGAAAGCGGACTGTGGGAACTACCGAGCAACCTCCCTACTCTCCATCGCCGGGAAAATCGTTGCCTGAATCCTCATTAGCTGCCTTCTCCCGGTCTCTGAAAAAATCCTTCCGAAAAGCCATTATAGCTTCTAACCGAACCATGGAACAATGGACATGATTCTGCACTGCTTAGCAACAAGAGAAATGCCAGGAGCATCATCAACCATGCCACATGGCCTTCATCGAACTGACCAAGGATTTTGATTCATTTGTCAGGAAGTGCTGAGGAAGACCTTGTCAAAGGCCAGCTGTCAAGAGAAACTCATCACCACCTTCCGACTCTTCCATGACATGATGCCAGCTACAGTCCTCACAGAGAGAAATAAGACTGCAACCTTAGAAGTCAATGCTGGAGTCAAGCAGGGATGAGTCATCGCCCCCACACTTTTCTCCATCTTCATCGCCACAATCCTTCACCTTGCCAAGAACAAGCTTCCTAGTGGAGTGGACATTGTCTACAGGGTGGATGGAAAACATTTCAACCTCAACCAGTTGATATCCAAAATGAAATTACACTGACATCGCTCGTGGAACTTCAGTATGTGGATGACATCATCATTTCCACTCTCTCACAAAGGAATGCCCAAGCCATGTTTGACACATTCGTGGAAGCATACCAAGGATCTGTCTCAGCCTCAACCTCTAGAAGACTCAAGTCCTTTACCAACCGGCTCCAGAGCAAGATCCAGTCTCTCCCTCCATCAAGATCAAAGGAGCAACCCTACCAAATGTGGAACATTTCCCATGCCTGGGGTGCCACCTCTCCTCCAAGGCTGATATCGATGCGGAGATCCAACATCGTAGCGAATCTGCGAGCGCCTCCTTTAGACGCCCAAGGGCGAGAGTCTTTGATGCCTGCAACATCCATGCTGACACACCAAGATCCTAGTGTACAAGGTGGTGACCCTCCCAACCCTTGAATCTGTCTTAGATACTTGGACTATGTACAAACGCCACCACAAGGCCCTGGAGAGGTACCATCAACGCTGTCTGAGACAGATTCACCAAATCAGCTGGGGGGAAACGTGTTACCAACATCAGTGTCCTTGAAGGAGGCAAGAGCACCAGCATCGAGGCCTTGATCATCCGAAACCAACATGGGTTGGCCATGTGCATAGGATGTCATAGTCCTGATTGCCAAAGCAAATCTTCTTTGCCCAGCTCAAGAGAGGCTTCCGAACAAGAGGATGGCAGAAGCAGTTCAAAGATACCCTAAGGCATACCTCAACATAGATGACAACACCTGGGAGACCCTAGCTCAGAAGAGACCTACTTGGAGGAATCTCCTAATTGAAGGGACACAATTCTTCGAGGACACCTGATGGCAGAGGAGGCTCAGCGATCTAGAGTCCAAGGACCAATGGGAAACACGTGCCACGGTACGGTCAAAGATGTGACTCTAGGATCTGGCTCATCAGCCATGCAAGTACCCATGACCAGTAATACTGAGTTTCTTAGGTGGATAATCGTACTAGATAACGAGTGATCAACGAAGAAAGCGATGATGACAACTGCCTGGTTAATTAGTTCCTTTCCATCAACACATTTTGCCCTGGCCCCAAATCTGCTTTTCTGCTGTGGAAAGGAGAATACAGGACCAATAGGCAGATAAAACATGATAGCACTAATTGCAAAACGCATAATTTTCCAAGGTTCTATACATTGTAAGAGACAAAATAATCATATATTATGTGACATACCACAATAGTGTGACACAAACTCCCCCCCCGCGCCAACCATCTCTCCAGCAGGTGCCAACTAAGATAAGCTAATGCAATGCAGACTTAGAAAGAAACCTCCAGCATCTGGACTGCATGGTTTAGTTCCACATTGCATTACCAGTTCAGCAACGGGGAGGTGGTAGAAGGCAGCTTTGCAAAACTTTAATCGGCAACTTGAATCGTGCCCTTACCAGCATGAGGTTAATGTTTAGATTGAGGATTTGATGGCTCATGTCTACACTGTAAGAGTGACTGAAGTGATCCCGTAGGTAGGAGAATGCTCCCGCTGAACACTGAAAGTGTGTACAAGAAACCTTCATTCCCTGCAAAGAAGGAACAGATATACAGTGACTGGATTGTCTTTAAACAAAAAATCATCAACGGCAAAAATGGTGAGAATAGCTCATTTTGCAGCTACTTTATTATATTATTACCCACCTCCTCAGTCACCCTGTTATCCACAGCTCCAAGCATTGAATGAAGGGCCCCTGGGAGAATAAAAAGCATCAACAATTCAATAATCTACTAATGCAGAGAATTGGCTTTTGCAGGTGCAAGCCACAGAATGATTCATGTTGGAATTTGAAAAGGGCTCCATCAAGCCAAATGGTAAAATGCAGTTAACTGTTCCCAAAATGAATGGTTTGGAATATAATTATGGAGCTTAGCCTAAATCACTTGTATATACTTTGTGACGTCCTAATTTCTTTTTAAAAGTCTGCATCAGTCATTTTTGGGAGGGACAAGGTGGATAGTACAAAGAACACTCAGGATCGATGACACAGCGATTCTATGCCGGTGTTTATACACCACACGAGCCTCCTCCCATTTTTTCTCATAGAGGCGATTCAGACTGAATATGATAATCTAGCACCACAAGCATGAAGTTATCAATCCACTGTTCATTTGACATTTATCTATAGCAGCAAACTACTTAATCAATTAGACTAATAATGAAGAGGAGTCTGGTCTAGTAATTCAACAAATGTGACTTCAAAATTCCCAATTGGTTTTTAAAAAGTTTTGAACTTAAAACAAAAGCTAGACCGTTAAGTAGCGATAAAGCTATTGAATTGTCGTAAAAACCAAACTACTTTATTAATGTCCTATATATGATTCTAATTACATACATGATTGACTCTTACCTCCCCTTAAAAGTGGCCAAGTACGACACAGTTTATTAAACTATATGCTACTTTCTCAAAGGCAAGAAATCCCAGGCTCGCAAGTGATGTTAAGATTATAAAAGTTAATTTAAAAAGCAAGATGTAGGAATTTAAAAGTAACACTTATTTAACAAGTGAAAGTAGAAGCTAAAAAGTTATTGTTGCAAATGCAATTTTTAAAAATGTTTTCAGGGGCGAGAATAAAAGATTATCGCCTCAGGCATTTTGTTGTACAAGCCTATAACTGAATAATTATAACTACTTACCCAGATTATATAGAATACAGGCCTGTTCATAGCAAATCTCATCAATAGTTACTGTCTTGCCAGAAAAAATCTCGGTCCTGTAATTTCAGCAAACACACCAGGTTGTCACTACATACATCCCATTAATTCTAACTGATTAATACAGCACAGCAGACTGAAGATCAATGTGAACTGAGAAGGCTTGAATAGTTCATACTTAAGATGATTAGTGCTTATAGTGGGCGTGCTGTTCCTAGATGGGCAGTTTACCACTCGAGAGGAAAAGTCAAGTTCATTCAGATATCTCCAAGTTGGTAACTTTGCGAGACGGATTTTCCTGACATTCCCCATGGCACCGCCAACATCTCTAATGGAAGGGGTCCTTTCGTTCGCGGGGTCAGAGGAAGGGGGCACTTCTGGTATTTATGGATGGATGTCAGAAGATTCGGTGTCAGTGGAGAGGGTTACGGTTAGGTGGGAGGAGTTGGGGTCCATATTGGATGATGATGCGTGGAGTGAGGCCCTTCACAGAGTGAACGTCATATCCTCGTGCACAAGGCTTGGTTTGATCCAACTTAAGTAGTTTTTAGGGTGTACATGGCCAACTTCAGAATGAGTCGCTTCTTTTTCAGGGTGGAGAACAGGCGCGAGCGCTGCTCAGGAGGTCTGGCTAACCACGTGCACATGTTCTGGTCTTGTCCCAAGCTAGTGGGTTTTTGGGTCTCCTTCTTTAGCATCATGTCAGCGATTCTGAAGATTGAGCTATATATATTTATTAGGTTTTTTTCCCCCCATTTCGCGACAAATAACAATGATGCAAAATGGGTACAGACAGAACTCAAGTTATTGCCAGTGTAAATACAAGCAAAACAATAAATAACAGATTCAGAACTTCAGAAGATGTCAGTTGAGGAACCAGAACATCTAATTTAAATAGAAGATACCACAGTGAGGAGGGCAGCATGGTGGCGCAGTGGGTTAGCACTGCGGCCTCACAGCGCCGAGGTCCCAGGTTCGATCCTGGCTCTGGGTCACTGTCCGTGTGGAGTTTGCACATTCTCCCCGTGTTTGTGTGGGTTTCGCCCCCACAACCCAAAAAAAGATGTGCAAGCTAGGTGGATTGGCCACGCTGAATTGCACCTTAATTGGAAAAAAAATGAATTGGGTACTCTAAATTTATATTGAAAAAAATATACTGATACAGAAGGATAACATGACAGGTTGCACACCCCAAAGTATAGCGATTTATAATAATAAGAATCTTTATTGTCACACATTAACACTGCAATGAAGTTACTGTAAAAAGCCCCTAGTCAGCACATTCTGGCGCCTGTTCGGGTACACAGAGGGCGAATTCAGAATGTCCAAATTACCTAACAGCACATCTTTTGGGACTTGTGGGAGGAAACCGGAGCACCCGGAGGAAACCCACACAGACACAGGGAGAACGTGCAGACTCCGAATAGACAGTGATCCAAGTCGGGAATTGAACCTGGGATCCAGTGCTAACCACTGTGCTACCGTGCCACCCATTTAGACCATTTAAGATTAATTAAGTTGAAATAAGAGGAATTCACTCATGGAAAGCCCAGCAAAAGCAAGTCAGCCAAAGTGGCGCCTATCAATTTAAGATAGGAGTCCTATACTTTATAGAACAGATGTCAAAGGTTCCATGGGGATGCATTCCATAATCAGCCAATGGCAGTGTTGGATAGAAGGACATGTCACTAATCCAGGAGCATAGTCTTATGAGTAGCAACGGTCAGAATATTATATAGCCTTATTTCATTAGAAGCCGTGATTCTTCCGTCTGGGAGACTCAACGAGAAATAGGCTTTCTCAAAAATCCTCTCCAGTTCCCAGACCATACCTGACCAATAGGATTGAATCTTGACATAGGCCCGTAGATAATGTGTATCGTCGCCATCGACTACCATGCACTTTAGGCACGATGGGGTAAATCAGGAAGACTAGGCGTAATATAAATACAGTGTAGTACCTTAAACTTCATCTTATTGCAAAGTAAATTTACCTCTATAGTCCCATATGTTACCCCACGTTTCTTCATCAATCTTGATAGCCAAGTCCTTTTCCCCGCTAGGCATGGAACATGGTGATGCAGGCCTTGGAGTTCAAAACATTATAGAACTTGCTAATCAATTGTTTCGGCTTCACAGAATTCAGGATTTGTTCCACCAGAGAAATTGAGGAGTCAAACCACAGAAGTCTTGTGAAGGATAAAGTCTCTAAGCTGTTAATACTTAAAAAAGGATCGTCTTAGGATGCCAAATTGCTGACATAGCTACTGAAAGGATGACAAGGTGGCATCTCTGAGCATGCCTCCACCTCTCACGGTCAATTAGACAGGGTGGAAAGTCTGGACTGCCCTTGATAGGCGAGAAAGCGGAAGTCAGTTTAGATCTCCCTTTTAGTTGGTGTACCAACCTCCAAGAGTATTATTAATAATAGGATTATCACACTTAGGAGAGCCTGCCTTAATATCACCATAAAACAACAAGGGGCGAAATTCTCCGGTGACTGTCGCAATGCCCGGGACCTGGCGCCAAAAACGGCGCTTATGACTCTGGTGTCGGGCCCCGCGAAACATTGCGTATTCTCCGGGCCCGAATGGACCAGCAGCAGCGTTACGCCATTCACATCGGTGTCACCTGATGACGTCGGGCGACGTAATCAACGTCTCACTCTGTGATCTCTCTCCCAACCCACCGGCACTCGCACTCTGTGATCTCTCTCTCCCTCTCCCCCCCAACCCACCGGCACTCACACTCTGTGATCTCTCCCTCCCCCCCCCCCCCCCCCCCCCCCTTCGGGCCTGTCACCCACCTCCACGATGAACGGCGTCAACCATCAGCACTGGTTGACACCGTTAAATACCTGTTGTGATTAACGCCGACGTGACCAGTGGCCAGAAACCCGTAGCCTCCCGCCGGCCCCCGCCATTCTCCGAGGCGGGCGGCGGGATTGGCAGCACGCCGACGTTGTGCGGGCGGGAGAATTCTGGACATGGCGGGGGCGGGATTTCCGGCGGCCCCAGGCGGTTCTCCAACCCTGCTGGGGGTTGGAGAATTTCGCCCAAGACCTGTAGATGGAAAATGGACTTATTCTGCTTCAATTTAAAGCACCTAAACTAGTCTTTGATGAGTCTTAGGTGAGAGGCCTCTTTTTGTTCCAAATAAATGCACTAATCATTCCATTAATTTCTAGCTGACAAAGTAATCAGCTTTTGCAAATGATATAACGATCTGGGCAATACGTTCATTTTAATTAGAGCAATTCTCCCAAGCCATGAAATTGGGAGTGCCGACCACCAAGCAAGATCCCATCTTATAGCCACAATCTGGGCAGCACGGTAGCATGGTGGTTAGCATAAATGCTTCACAGCTCCAGGGTCCCAGGTTCGATTCCCGGCTGGGTCACTGTCTGTGTGGAGTCTGCACGTCCTCCCCGTGTGTGCGTGGGTTTCCTCCGGGTGCTCCGGTTTCCTCCCACAGTCCAAAGATGTGCGGGTTAGGTGGATTGGCCATGCTAAATTGCCCATAGTGTCCTATAAAGTAAGGTTTAAGGGGGGGGGGGGGGGTTGTTGGGTTACGGGTATAGGGTGGATATATGGATTTGAGTGGGGTGATCATTGCTCGGCACAACATCGAGGGCCGAAGGGCCTGTTCTGTGCTGTACTGTTCTATGTTCTATCAATTGGGGAATTTGGCCCCATATAACTGTCTGAAAGAATGAGTAATGGAGACCTCACGATATTTAAATCCCATGGGGACCATTTAATGGGGAAATTAGCAAAGGTTTAGACCCCAGTCCCCCCACTGGCCTGGCCTCAGACTTAGCAAAAAAATGTTTTGTTTTCAATTTAGAGTACCCAATTCATTTTTTCCAATTAAGGGGCAATCTAGTGTGTTCAATCCACCTACCCGACACATCTTTTTGGGTTGTGGGTGCGAAACACACGCAAACAGGGGAGAATGTGCAAACTCCACATGGATAGTGACCCAGAGCCAGGATTGAACCTGGGACCTCAGCGCCGTGAGGCAGTAATGCTAACCACTGCGCCAAAGTGCTGCCCTAGACTTATCAAAATTAATCTTGTAACCAGAAAGGCACTAAAACTTTTCACCAATCCAATAATGGCAGGGACCAAGGCACCAGAATTCAACACGAACTAAAAAAAAAAATTGGTACTCTAAATTTATTTTTAAAAATAATTCAACACGAACAGCAGCACAGCGTCCTCATTAAGCATGATCTTGTGTTACTTCATCCCACTCAATGGCCAGTGCAAGCAACAAGAGGGACAGAAGGCGGCCCGGCCAATCCCCCTCTGAAGCCCAATGTTTGACAACCTTAAACCAATTGTGAGCACTGTTACTATAGGTCTATGATTCAATAATTGAATTCACTTAACATAATCCTCCCCAATCCAAAACCTCACAATGTATAAACCAGTCATTTCCACTCAACTCGGTCAAAAGCTTTCTCTGCATCTAAAGAAATAATGATCCCATCAAGTGTACGCTTCTGAAAAGCCTACATCACTTCAACTGCCTTCTGATGTTATTACTCAAAAATCTTCCCCTAATAAACCCAGTTTGGTCCTCTCGCATATTTGTTGGAAGGATGTCCTCCAGCCTTTCGGCCAGAACCTTAGATAGCAGTTTCAAGTGAACATTTAGAAGAACTATTGGCTTATAGGAGGCACACTCCGCTGGGATCTTGCCCACCTTCAAAATCAAAGAAATATTAGCCTCACGTAGAGTCAGTGGCGATATCCTCGACTCAAGAGTGACAATACATACCCACCCAAGGATTGAACAGCAAATTCTTAAACGCCCTATAAATCTCACAGCCAAAGCCACTCGGTCCAGTGCTTTACCTGGCTGAAGCTCTTCCTAAGAAAGAGCATTGGCTTTCCAGGATCTCCGGGAGGTTCAAGAAAAGAAATGCTTCATACCCACCAATTCATCACCAGATACCCGCCAACTCATCACCAGATTGCCCAGACATGTATAATCCTGCATAGAATTCCTTAAAAGCCCCATTTATCTCCACTGTCTTCATAATCCTTGCTCTTCCCTTTTGAGAGAGCTGACTGGTGGTGATTTAACCCAGCATTATTACCACAGCTGAATTTCCCAGCATCAACATCTGATCAGTAATTTAACTGGACCAACCATATAAATGCTATAGCTACAAAAGTAGACCAGAGGCTGGGTATTTTCCAATATGTAACTCACCTCCTGACTCCCCAATACCTGCCCTCCATCTAAAAGATACAAGTCAGGAAATTGATGGAATATTCCCCATTTTCCTGAATGAGCACAGCTCCAAAAACACTCAAGCAGTTTGAGACCATCCAGGACAAAACATCTCACTTGATTGGCACCTCATTCATCACCTTAAACATTCACTTCATCCATCAATGGTCTTCAGTGGCAGCAGTGCACCATCTACAAGATAAAATGCAGCAACTTGCCAAGGCTCCTTTGACAGCACCTCCCAAACCCACAACTGCTATCGACTAGGGCGACAGGCACACACTCATCCTGACTTGGAATTTCTTTTTTTTTCCAAATATATCGTCATTCTTTCAGTGTTGCTGTGTCAAAATTCTTGACTGTCCATGACATCAAGGCAGCTGTTACCTAAATGTGACATCAAGGAGCCCTAGCAAAACTGAATTCAATTCAAGGGCCAAACCTTCCACAGGTTGGAGTCATCCCTGCACAAAGAAAGACGATTGTGGTTGTTGGAGGTCAAACATCTCAGTTCCAGGACATTGCTGCAGAGATCCTTAAGGTGGCACCCTAGACCCAACCATCTTCAGCTGCTTCATCAATGACCTTCCCTGTATCATATGGTCAAAAGTGGGAATGTACACTGATAATTGCGCCATATGCAGTACCATTCGCAAGTCCTCATATGTTGAATCAGTACATGCCCATATGTAGGGAGACTTGGACAACATTCAGACTTGGAACGATAAGTGGCAAGTAACGTTTACAACACACACGTGCCAGGCAATGACCATCGCCAACAAGAGTGAATCGAACCATCATCCCTTGACATTCAATGGTGTTACTATTGCTGAATCGTCTAAATCGCTGGCTTTGAAAGCAGACCAAGGCAGGCCAGCAGCACGGTTCAATTCCCGAACCAGCCTCCCCGAACAGGTGCTGGAATGTGGCGACTAGGGGCTTTTCACAGTAACTTTGTTTGAAGCCTACTCGTGATAATAAGCGATTTTCATTTCATTTTCATTTCATTACCATCCTGAGGGTTACCATTGACCAGAAACTGACTGGACAAGGCAGACAATATTGTGGCTACATAAGATGATCAAAAGCTGGGAACTCTGCAGCAAGTAACCTAATACTTGGCTGCCCAAAGCCAGTTCACTATTACCAAGGCATAAGTCAAAAGTACGATGTGCGGAATCTGCATGTTCTCCCAGTGTCTGTGTGGGTTTCCTCCGGGTGCTCCGGTTTCCTCCCACACGTCCTGCAAGACATGCTATTAGGTAATCTGGACATTCTGAATTCTCCCTCTGTGTACCCGAACAGGCACCGGAATGTGGCAACTAGGGGCTTTCCACAGTAACTTCATTGCAGTGTTAATGTAAACCTACTTGTGACAATAAAGATTATATCCTCCACTTGCCTGGATGAGTGCAGTTCCAGCAAGACTTAAGAAGCTCAACATATAAAGGACCCGGCAGTCCGGACAATCAGCACCCATTCTTCAGGTTGTGCATTCTCCCCCTCCAGTATTGGCACATAGTGACAACATTGAGTATAGTCTACAGGCTGCACTGCAGCAACTTGACAAGGCTCCTATGACAGCACCTTCCAAAACCATGACCTCTATCACCTAGAAGGGCACACTAACACCTTCAAGTTCTCCTCCAAGCCACGCATCATCCTGATTTGGAATTATAGCACCATTTCCACTGTAACTGGGTGAAAAATATAGAATTCGCCCCCTAACAGCTTTGAGGGTGTAGATACACTAGATCGACTTTAGCAATTTAAGATGGCAGCTTACCATCATCTTCTATCAAACAATTCTTTCAGGCATTAAAGTCCTGGCCTTGCCAATGATCGTCAAATTTCAGAAAAATCAAACAAACAAAAAGTCCGCGAGCTAATCTAAGAGCAAGACAGCAAAAGAGCAAAAATTAGCTACAGCATATTTGGGCTACAGACGTTTTTTATTTAAATTAATCAAGGTTGCCACTTCTAAACTTTATCTGCTGATCCTTGCTGAAAAGTGGAAGTGAGTATAGGACTGGACATGGCTATGAGAGTCTCCATTCAACGGGGAACTAGATCCCAGCAGAAGGCAGGGCCTTCAAGCGCAGAGAAATCAAAAGAAACAAAAGTCCTGGAAGGAAAAACTAATCTTACCATGTAACCGGGGCAGCTGCCTCTTCTCCTGACCCCATGGGAATGCGACTCTGCAGATAGTGAAGCTGGCCAAAGTACTTCCTCAATGTACTGCATCCTTCAAAGTCTCTTGTAACATTCACAGCACTCTGCAATAGAATATCATTGGTTCAATTACCACCGGACAATTTTTTTTTGAAAAACATTTTATTGAGGCATTCCTATATACACATCAAACACACCCACCCCACCGCCCCGGGCCATCTCCAGGCAAACCTCTCCATAGACCCTCTTAAAGCGAACTTCATCTTCTCCAGCCTGAGGAACCAAGTTGCTCACCCAAACCCCCGGTTTCAGTGGCCACGATTCCCACCATTCCAATAAGATCTGTCTACGGGCTACCAAGGAGGCAATGGCCAAGACATCGGCCTCTCTCGCCCCCTGGATTCCCAGGTCTTCTGAGACGCCAAAGATCACCACTTCTGAACTCAGGACCACCTTCACCCTCAAGACTTCCAACACATCAGCAAATCCCTGCCAGAATCCCCCAAGCTTTGGACAGGTCCAAAACATGTGGACATGATTTGTGGGCCCACCCACACACTGCTCCCACCTATCCTCCACCCCTTCAAAAAACCTGCTTATCCTAGCCACAGTCATGTGTGCCCTACAAACAATGAATACGGCTAAGCCTAGCACATGAAGAGGATACATTCACCCTCTTCAAATCCTCCTCCCATAGCTCAGCCTCCACCTCCCTCTAACTCTTCCTCCCACTTCTGCTCCACTACCCCAATCGGGACTCTCTCCCAGTCCATCAACTCCTTATAAATTTACGAAACTCTACAACTCTACCCTCATTTGATTTGATTTGTTTATTGTCACATGTACCGAAGTACAGTGAAAGGTACTTTTTTTTCATCTACCCCTGTTTTTGACACCACCTTGTCCTGCAGACCCTGGGACAGCAGGTAGGAAAAGGTCGGCACCTGGTTCCTGACAAAACCCTTCACCTGTAATTACTGGAACCCATTCCCGGCGGGCAGCTCAAATTCCTCCACCAATCCCTCCAAGCTCAAAAAGCTGCCTCCCACGAATAGATCCCCAAACCTCTCAAACCCTGCCCGTTGCCAGCCCCAAAACCCTCCTTCCAGGCCCTGCCCCCCACCCCCGCATCCCCCTCCCCAGGGCAAACGTATGATTCCCACAGAGGCCCAAACCTAGGCCTCCCTCAAGTCTCAGGTGCTGCTGCCACTGTCCCCACACCCTCAGGGTCGCCATCACTGCCGGGCTTATGGAGTAGCTGGCCGGCGAGAACAGTAGAGGCGCCATCAACCACGAGTCCTTGCAAGAGGCTGCTTCCATCCACTCCCATACCGACCACTCCCCCACAACCCACCCTGACCATGCCTATATTCGCCACCCAGTAATAATTCAATAAGTTTGGGAGAGCTAGCCCCCCCTCCTCTCGATCCCACTCAAGCAGCACTTTCTTCACCCACAGGGCTTTACCTGCTCAAACAAACCCCAATATCAGTGCATTCACCCTGCTAAAAAACGCCTTTGGAATGGAGTTCGGGAGATCCTGGAACAGAAATAAGAACCTCGGGAGAACCATCATCTGAACCGATTGCACCGACTCGCCAACGACAGCAGGAGCACATCTCACCTCCTAAAATCCCTCTTCGTCTGTTCCACCAACTGAGCCAGATTCAACCTATGCAGCTGCTCCCACCCCCATGCCACCTGAATGCCCAAATATTGAAACCTCGCCCCCACTACTGTAAAAGGCAACTCCCCCAACCTCCTCTCCTGCACCCTCACTTGGATCGGATAAATCTCGCTCTTCCCCATATTCAATTTGTACCCCGGGAACTGACCAAATTCTTCCAATATGTCCATAATCCCCCCCCCCCCCCGGCCAACAACTTCCAAAATATTTGATATATAGAGCAATAAATCATCCGCTTACAACAAGACCCTATGCTTAACGCCAACCACCCCCCCCCCCCCCAAACTTTTAAAGCTCTCAACAGCATTGCCAATGGCTCTATAGCCAAGGCAAAGAGCAATGGGGAGAGTGGGCATCCTGCCTTGTACCCTGATGCTACTGGAAATACTCTGAACTCACCCGGTTCGTTTGCACACGCACAATCGGCGCCCTGTACATTTTTTGTAAAGAGACAGGTTTGTCACCTGTACAGCACATCTTGCTTTACCCTAGCTTCTCTTTCCTTGTTGTATCTTGTACCATGACACCTCATCTAAGATTCTCAATCTCGGTGGGGTGGGGGGGACGTACTTCAATTATAATTTGAGGTGTTGTGGGCATCACAGAGGCATGGCTGCAAGGGGATCAGGGCTGTGTTCTAAATATCAAGGATATGTATACTATCGAAAGGACAGGCAGATGGGCAAAGGAGCTGGGTTGCATTGTTCGTAAAGAATGAAGTTAAATCGATAGCAAGGAGCGATATAGAATCAGAAGGTATAGAATCTCTGTGGGTAGAGTTGGGGAATCGCAATGGTAAAAAAAACTGATGGGAGTTATGTACAGGCCCCCTAACAGTAGTCAGGATGTAGAGCAGAAAATAAATCGGGAGCAGTGACCACAATATGATAGCATTTACCCTGCAATTTGAGAGGGAGAAGCTGCACTCAGATGTAACGGTATTGCAATTAAATAAAGGTAACTACAAAGACATGAGGGAGGAGCTGGCCAGAGTTGATTGGAAAGGGAGCCTGGCACAGAAAACAGTGGAACAGCAATGGCAGGATTTTTTGGGGAGTTATTTGGGAGGCACAGCAAAAATTGAAATGAAAATCGCTTGTCACAAGTAGGCTTCAAATGAAGTTACTGTGAAAAGTCCCGAGTCGCCACATTCCGTCGCCTGTTCGGGGAGGCTGGTACGAGAATTGAACCGTGCTGCTGGCCTGCCTTGGTCTGCTTTAAAAGCCAGCTATTTAGCCTGTGCTAAACCAGCCCATTATAATTCATCCCAAAGAGGACGAAACATGCCAAGAGGAAGACGAGGCATCCATGGCTGACGAGGGAAGTCAAAGACAGCATAAAAGCAAAAGAAAAAGCATACAAAGTTGCGAGGATTAGTGGGAAGCCAGAGGTTTGGGAAGCCTTTAAACGCAAGCAGAGGACAACTAAAAAGGTAATAAGGGGGAAGAAGATGAAATAGGAGTGTAAGCTAGGTAGTAATATAAAAGGAGAGGAAGAGTTTTTTCAATACATAAAAGGTAAGAGAGGCAAAAATAGACATTGGACCATTGGAAAATGAGGCTGGTGAATTAATAATAAGAAACAAAGAAATGGCAGTGGAACTGGATAGTTACTTTGCATCAGTCTTCACGGTGGAAGACACCAGTGGGATACCAGGCTTCAGGAGAATCAGAGGGCGCAGGTGAGTGTAGTGACCATGACTAAGGAGAAAGTTCTGGGGAAACAAAGGTTTGAAGGTGGATAAATCAGCTGGACCAGATGGACGACACCCCCAGGGTCCTAAAAGAGATAGCTGAGGAAATGTGGAGGCATTGGTGGTGATCTTTCAGGAATCTCTGGAGGCAGGAAGGGTCCCAGGGGACTGGAAAGGGGCTAACGTAACACCACTGAGGGAGGCAGAAGACAGGAAATTATAGGCCTGTTAGCCTGACTTTGGTCATTGGTAAGATTTTAAGAGTCGATTATTAAAGAATAGATTGCAGAGTACGTGGGGCAGCATGGTAGCACAAGTGATTAGCATTGTGGCTTCACAGCGCCAGGGTCCCAGGTTCCATTCCCTGCTGGGTCACTGTCTGTGTGGAGTCTGCACGTTCTCCCAGTGTCTGCGTGGGTTTCCTCCAGGTGCTCCGGTTTCCTCCCACAAGTCCAAAGACGTGCAGGTTAGGTGGATTGGCCATGATAAATTGGCCTTAGTGACCAAAAAAAGTTAGGAGTGGTTATTGGGTTACGGGGATAGGGCTTAAGTGGGTCGGTGCAGACTCGATGGGCCGAATTGTCTCCTTCTGCACTGTATTTTCTATGTTCTAAGTGCATGATGAAATAGGACTGAGTCAGCACGGCTTTGTCAAGGGGAGATCATGTCTGACAAATCTGTTAGAGTTCTTTAAGGAGGCAACAAGGAAGTTAGACAAAGGAGAACCAGTGGACACGATTTATTTAGATTTCCAGAAGACCTCTGACAAGGTGCCACATAGGAGACTGTTCAATAAGTTAAGAGCCCATGGTGTTCAGGACAAGATCCTGGCATGGATAGAGGATTAGCTGACTGGCAGAAATAACGGGGTCTTTTTCAGGATGGCAGTCAGTGACTAGTGATGTACCTCAGGGGTCGGTGCTGGGACCACAACTTTTCACAATATACATTAACGATCTCGAAGAAGGAACTGAAGGCACTATTACTACGTTTGCAGATGATACAAAGCTATGTAGAGGGACTGGTAGTATTGAGTAAACAGGGGGCTGCGGCGTGGGCAAAGTGGCAGATGGAATACAATGTGGAAAAGTGTGAGGTTATGCACTTCGGAAGGAGGAATGGAGTCATAGACTATTTTCTAAATGGGGAAATGCTTAGGAAATCAGAAGCACAAAAGGACTTGGGAATCTTTGTTCAAGATTCTCTTCAGGTTAACTTGCAGGTTCAGACGGCAGTTAGGAAGGCAAATGCAACGCTGGCATTCATGTCGAGAGGGCTAAAATACAAGAGCAGGGATGTACTTCCGAGGCTATATAAGGCTTTGGTAAAACCCCATTTGGAGTATCGTGAACAGTTTTGGGCCCCGTATCTAAGGAAGGACATGCTGGCCTTGGAAAGGGTCCAGAGGAGGTTCACAAAATTGATCCCTGGAATGTCGTATGGGGAAAAGTTGAGGACTCTGGGTCTGTTGTACTCGTTGGGAGTTTAGAAGGATATGGGGGAGGAATCTTATTGAAACTTACAGGATACCGCGAGGCCTGGATAGAATGCACGTGGAGAGGATGTTTCCACTTGTAAGAAAAACTAGAACCAGAGGACCCAATCTCAAACGAAGGGACGATCCTTTCAAACAGAGAGATGGAGGAATTTCTTCACCCAGAGAGTGGTGAATCTGTGGCACTCTTTGCTGCAGTAGGCTGTGGAGGCCAAATCACTAAGTGTCTTTAAGACAGAGATAGATAGATTCTTGATTAATAAGGGGGTCAGGGGTTATAGGGAGAAGGCAGGAGAATGGCGATAAGAAAAACATCAGTCATGATTGAATGGCGGAGCAGACTCGATGGGCCGAGTGCTCTAATTCTGCTTCTATGTCTTATGATTAAGGCCCCTCCCCGGAAGTCCTCATGCAAGGGCTGCATGGGAATTGTCAGAAAGTTCAAACGTCTGGCAGGCAATTAGCCTGCACCTAAATCATCCAATACTCCAATTTAAATTGAAGACTTTGGGTGCTTCTGACTGTCTTGACAGAATAGTTACCCAGGAAAGGTTACAAAAATTAAAATTATTTCTAACTCCTGGGTATGTATAGTACTGACCCCCATGATACCTGTCGACTACCCTCCCAACCCCCTGACTACCCTCCCCCAACCCCTGACTACCCTCAAAAATCCCTCACTGAGCACTTGACCCCATCCCCCACTCAGCACCCATCACATTCTTCACAGTGCCATAAAAACGGGTCTGCTTCCTTTCTCTCCCGGCTCTGTTGCACTCGACTGAAGGATTCGGGAACCTGCTGCACTGCACTCTTATCATTAAGCCTGAGTCAGAAGGTCATACATGAAAGGTGCAGTTGTTTTCCAGTTTAAGTAAATAGGAGCGGAGTGGCAATCCAATTTTTATTTCTGCTCCTTGGGAGTTCTGGCCCATTAATTATTTTGATTGATAGGCAAATTGAACCAGTCAAACCTATTACTTCAAGATAAGAAAATAAATGAGAAGCAAAGTTTTGTGCAGTTTTTGGAATGAAGAAAGAATGCCTCAAGTGCCTCTATTGACTATAGCATTCAAAGTGATACTGGATAATTTAGAAATAGAGACGGAAGAAAGAAAAATAGGATTACTTGTGAAGAAAACATGCAAAGACAAAACATGTGTAAATTATTCCCCAGATTTCCTAAATTTGGTGCAATCAAGAAATGTTGAATGGCCTATATCTTGTTAAAATATCTTGAGTTTCCACAGCAGTCACTAATCCTCTCAAGTGCTCCCAACCACACCACGCCACACAAGTTTAAAAATTAATAAAGAAACAGAAATAACATTGCAATGCATTTAACTAACACAACCACATCAAGCAGTGCTCCGGTGATGACAGTATTCTGCTGATTTGAAACACAATCCGAATTCTGTAGCACTGCAACTGATAAACTCTACAGTAGTTTCGACACTGTGATTCGTGACTTTGTTTCTGCCAGATCAATTAGGGAAAGTACCTATGTAGACAGTGAGAACAATATCCACTTCAATGGCTTTTAACAGTTGAGTTACCACCACTGTTGAACCTTTTTCTATCAGAACTGCATTTGAAGCTGCTCTGGAAAACAAATCACCTCTCTTAGGATGGGCCACACCTGCTGAAGGCAGCTATGCCACCTTGTTTACTGCTTGGCAAAGGTGGCTGGCAACATAACAGCGAATGAAAAATTGCACTAGATACAAAACATAATTTATTTTAATCCAGTTTAGTGTAGATTACTAATTTAGGGTTGCGACCACAGCTAGTGCTCTTAGCTGAGCAACTCAAATCCCAGAGAACATTATATAATTTTGTAACATTTTGTATTCTGAGAACTAGAAGAAACCCAAGCCCAGAAGCTTAGAATTCCAGTAACTCTTTTGGGATTTTAAAAATGAAAAGATATATTCACAAGAAGAAAATGTAAGTACACAAAATTAAAGGTACGCAGTTAAAACAAAACCTCACCAGAAGAAACCACATGGTCAGGACGCACAAACAAACACTTTCTTTATCCAAAACAAAACTGCTGTCGCTATAGTAAAGGTATGTCAGAAGACTTCTCAAACCTTCCCACTTTTGCTGTGGGAATCCCAAGAAAATTGAGACACAAATCTGCTTTCTGAAACAAAGACTTTCCTGGTTTCGGGGGCAGCTGCTTCAGATTTCACACGTTCCCTCAGCACAAAGCTGGTCTCTGGACATCTTCTCCACACAGCCAACACAACTCAGCTCAATATCTTTTCTTAAATATCCTTTATTCCTCTCATCTTCAATCCATTTTCCTCAACACACCTTTGAATTCAATTTTTCGAAAATATAAAAATATTTCATGTTTTCGTGTTGTTTCCCCATTGATGACATATTTAATAATCTTCCTTTGTTTACTTATAAAACCTTTGAGTTGTAAAAGTCCCTTACTCTCCTTTGAAATTTAATAATTGAAAAGCCAAGTATTTATCTACTTCCTAATGCAAATTTCTAAACCTAACCTATTTACTTATAAATCCACTTCACCATGGCCTCTTATTAGTTTGGCAACTTTACCCCTTTATTTCTCAATTCTCCAAACCAAGTTGTCTCTATTAACCTATCCCCAGTTTAATTCAATCTTTTATGCTCACTCACTCGGCCTTCTTTACAGAATAACACTATATTCCCAAAAAGTATAATAATAATCGCTTATTGTCACGAGTAGGCTTCAATGAAGTTAGTGTGAGAAGCCCCTAGTCGCCACATTCCAGCGCCTCTTCGGGGAGGCTGGTACAGGAATTGAACCCTCACTGCTGGCATTGTTCTGTATTATAAGCCAATGATTTAGCCCACTGTGCTAAACCAGCCCCTATATGTTATATAAATAACATCTATCGACACAATAGTTGAAACTATGGTCACAGATTCCATTTTCTACCTTTGGCAAGAAGGCCAAAGAAGTGTATTTGAGTTTCTACTGTATCATTAATGTGAATTAAACTAAAAGTAGTTACACAGGCAGGAGCATAATATGCACAAAACTGTCCTGAGTATACAAACATTGGGTTTTTGAGCTTCAACGGTCAAAAGAAGTACTTTAAAGCTCCAGCAGCAATCTGGTTTTAGGTACCTACCTGTCTGAGCTGTTCGAGTTTCTTCAGTTCCTCACTGTAGTTGTCAGGATTTTCACCATAATGCTTCAAAATATACTGAGAAATAAGTAATAACAATTTTAGAGCACAACAAAATAATCTTTCTTAATAACAATATAATACTGTTGCTTTTTAATTACAATATAATGTTAGCTGTGGCGCATACAAATCCCCAAAGGTCACCATAGCCCCAGTAACACAACTTTCAGAACCTTTTTCTTACGCACATTAGATTTAAAGAAAAACGGAAGGTTATGTAAATAGGATTATGAAAGATTGAGCATCTGGTTTCCTGTTCTATAGAACTGACATTGCATGTTTCCTTTCCTATCTATTTGATTGCAGCAAAAACACCTCCTGTTATCATGTGGGAAGGAAAGAGAAGCTATCAGCTCCATAGTCCACCCCTGCGAGGAATCTTCCTCTGAACCCCGCTCCAGGTGTGATGAAGTTAATAAAGGATGATCTTTTCAATACAATCACTACTTTAAAAAATATATAACCACACAACAGCTTGCTAATCTATTTGGGATACAGGCCTGCTTCCTTTGGAGCTCCCCAATAATTCTCACAATCCCTCTCCACCATTGAAATCTCAACTCATTGCTGACCAAATAATTGGTCACTTTTAATCTCTCCCTTCTAGCTCAGTATTTATTTTCCTCACCTCCACTTTTGGAAATGATGTATCTTACATTAAAGACATCATGCAAAATGGAAGCTGCCACTGCTTTGTAGTGGACCGGTGTTGATGAATCAGTGCACAAGCCACAAAAGAGTGGGAAGTTGGAAAATTCCATCCATGGCCCACAACATCGCATTCTGAGGGTCTGATCACAGTTTTACCAGAATAATAATGGATGGGGGAAATATTTTTAGCTTCTAAAAGGTTACAGTGTCACTGTTCAGTGTCAGCTATGGCTCTTTCCTTGCTTGCACTGTTTCCTCTATGCTTTGACAACAGGGAAACGTTGGACGGATGATATGCTGGATACTCAATATGTAATTATTGCAGATTCTATGATTATGAAGAAATGTTCTCTAATCCAGTTATTTATTCCAATGAGAATTTAACATGAAAGCAATGAACTTGGAAAGATACCCACATCCACAATTTTCAAATCTTCATCTTAAGTGCACAGTGAACTGCCACCTTCTCAATTAGGGAGGAGTAACAATTGCCATCTTTGCCAGAGATATCCATATTCATGAAATAATACAAAAAAATTGCAATAGGCTGGTCAATCTAACCAGCAATTTTAGGTGAATGTTTAATTTGCCCGCATGTGGGCTATATTCTGGACATTTTACACTAGAGGTGATAGCAATCATGCAGTATGATCATCAGTCACATCATTAGCATCTCTAGCTGAGCCACATTGTCAGATACAAAATGTCATCTAATCCTTTACATCAGAAAATGTTGAAACCACTCGCACACTACACCTCCCGAAGGTCCCCACCAGCAATTTTAAATAGCAACCCAAGTTTCAGATACTTTAAAGGAAAATAGCAAAATATATAGCAAATAATATTAGGCCCATTAGTGAATGAAACAAAATTTTAGGCTCCAGTAACTAAATATGGTACACATTCAAAATAAAAACCTGAAGGGTGTATGCGTGGGATGGGGTATGAACATCTGTAAGTACTTTTGCCATTAAATAGAAAAGTATTAATTATACTGACTTAAACTTGCATGAAAACATAAGGCAACCTGCTAGCTATACAATTCCACCACACCTGAGCTTTTACCAAGCAAGTGGAGTTGCTTTGTCAATCTTAGTGACATTGGGTAGGGGGTTCGATGATATAGGGAAGAAAATGAAAATGTGTATAATTCGAAATCTGTGCTTACGAGACTCCAAGCTATCTTTCTATTAGGGTTGATCTAAGCCAGTCATTTTCAAACTCAAGGTCGTGACCTGCGGGTGGGTCATGAGCGGGTGACCGGGAGGATCGTTGGGCCATTGGTCACGGCATCCCCTATTGCAGAAAGTGCCCAATGGCCACGACAAGCTTTTAAAAATGCCGGCCATGACTGGCCTCCAGAATGATGGCAGTCCTGCGCATGCATGCTCCCGTAGCAGTGCGCTGGCCTGGAGCCCAGCGAGTCAGACCGCCTCCTCCTGAAGTCAGCGGGGTGACCCAGGTGCAGATTCTTTTTTTTTTTTAAATTGAGGAAGTCTTCTCGCCAGAAGCAGTGGCAGACAGTAGGTCACGTACTCCGTACACTGATGGCACATGCTCAGGAAGCGAGAGATTCCTCCATTTTGCAGCTGGAATAATGCTGGTGGACCTCCAGATCCTCTGGTGAACAACCCATTAAGAAGCTGAAATCAGGAGACGGGAGAAAGCAGACGGGGATACACAACCCTATGGGGAAGGGGAGAGAAAGAGAGGAGGAAACTCAGGGGAACTACAGGGAGAAGCATGGGGAGGGGAGGAGGCAGAAAGGCCCCTCCCCCGAACCCACAAGGCCGGCAACAGAAAACATAAAGGGGGGGGGGGGGGGGAGAATAATAGCTAGAGGACAGAACACCAAGAACGATTGTATGTACATAAGAACTGCATGTGCTGTAAATATTTATTTTTTTTAAAACATTTTTAGATTACCCAATTATATTTTTTCCAATTAAGGTGCAATTTAGCGTGGCCAATCTACCTTACTTGCCCATCTTTGGGTCGTGGGGGTGAAACCCACGCAGACATGGGGAGAATGTGCAAACTCCACACGGACAGTAACCCAGGGCCGGGATTTGAACCCGGGTCCTCAGCGCCGTCGTCCCAGCACTAACCACTGTGCCACATGCCACCCCTCCGTGCTGTTAATATTGAACATAAAGTTTCACTGTGTATAATTGAAAATGCCAAAAAAAAAAAATTCTTTTAAAAGTTGAAATCAGGAACAAAGCAGTATAAAAATGATTTTCATGGGGTATGGGTTCATTAATTGTGCCAATGCAAATCAGGATTCAACGCTCATGTGTATTATATGCACAGAAGTACTGGCAAATGAAAGATTTAAACTCTCAACACTTCAAAGGCATTTGAAGACTAAGCATGGTGAATTCGAGGATAAACCTCTTGATTTATTTCAAAGGATGTAATGAGAACCTAAAACATCAGCTGAAGTCACTATCAGAAATGTAACATTGAATAACAAAGCAAGTGAAATCATGAGGACCAAGCAGGCTCACCTGTCACATTAAAGGTAAGTGAAAATGGTGGGTCGCGAAGGTCGGCTGGCGTGGGTCGCAAAGGTTGGTAAAAATGGGTCACGGGCAAAAAACTTTGAAAAACACTGATTTAAGCAATGTAACTAACTGTGGCTAATGGAAAGAGTCTTTAATGTCTGTGGGAGTGTGGTTTGACCATCAGCACCAGGAAGAAAAATATTATGGTCCAGCATGTGGCCAGACCGCCATCTATCGACACTGACAATGGAACACTGGAGGTTGTTGATAATTTCACATATCTAGATTTCACCATCTGTCATTTGATGATGAAATCAACAGGCTCATCACAAGCTGAATACGAGTATGGAACAAGAGCCTGGCTTAGAACACCAAACTGCCATGTCCGCATCTTCAGTGCACTCTTCTACAGACAAGAGTCACAAAATATCTCCTTAAATGTCAGCCACCGTTTCTCCACCATCTTACATTTTAACCTATTTTCCTAGTCCTCTTGGTGATTGGTTGGAAAGTCTAACTGGCCGATGCACTACCACGAAGAAACGAACGAGAAACCATATCCTACCCAGGCTCCCAGGTATGCCGTATCTCTAAAGCATAAGAGCTCAAGTGATTTTTAAAAATTATTTCAAGTGGTGTAGCCGCTGGCGAGAGCAGTATTTACTGTCCATCCCTAATTGCCCTCAAGAAAGTGGTGTGAGCACCCTTCTTGAACCACTGCAGTCCATGTGGTGTAAGTACAGCTGTGGTGGGCTGAACATCTTTTTGGACTGAAAACAACGCAGCATTCGCCACTGTAAAATATCAGCGTGAAACAGCTCCCTTAACCTGTTAAAATTTGAGATACTTTAAGTCTTTCCATGTAGATCAGGCACTTTTCAGGTGTGAAAGTGGCAGCCTTGGGCTTTGGGTTGAAAGTTTGCACGATACACAGCATCAGGACAGTCATTGTCTCAGGACAGTCATTGTCTCAAGACATTCTCCCTACCACACAACTGAGCAACATTGCGTTATGAATTTCAGTGCCAGTGTGATACCATATACATAGCCCACACGTCCCGCAGTTGGCTGATAGGAACATGCTATTTGATTCTTTGGAAGTTCATAATAGGCAGAGTACACACCATACTCAATCAGTCTGAGTTTGCAAAATCTGGAACAACATGTCTACTGTTGGATGTGATTTCACTATTAGGTAATACTGCAGATTGCAATTTCTGGATTGACATGCCTACCTCTCCCACAGTCACACCTTCTTGTCTCTGAACATGGACCAAATCTGAGGCATTTAGCCTAAGGGATATGGTTGCCTCCTGGAACAAGTGTCCAAGTAACTTTCACCCCCCCCCCCCCCCCCCCCCCCACCCCCCCCCCCCACCCCCTTAGTGCATCACAATGTCTGAAGCTGCGACTCATCAACTCAGAGCCAAAGTTCCTCGAGCTGCAGACACTTCTTGCAGATGTGGTTGCCATGGATAACTATTTAAACATTTTCCTTGTGTCTTATCTTTCAATTCCACAGTTCTTTTCCTCTCCATATTTCTCCCTTTATACTTGAATCGACATTGAATTAAATATTCGACCTGACACGTCCTGGTTCAAACGCTGCATTGCACATTGACACTTCTTAAATCAAATTGGTTTGGTAGAACCAAAGGTTCAGCCAAGTCCCAGATCTCTTCTAAGGGGTGCTGCACCATTTTGGCTCTCTGAACCAAAATATGTTACATTGCAAAATTCCATAGGTCTGTGGGCAAGTACAGAAAGAGGCCTTTTGAAAAAAGTGGTCGAACACTGGTGTTTATGTTCAAATTGAATTACATCATCCCACTCTTTCCTATTAACTCCTCCCTCATATACAGGTCAAAGTCTCCTTCTAAATGCATCAATGTCATCTGAGTTCCAAATTCTCACCAGTGTTGCTTTAACAAAATTATTCCTAAATTCTTGATTTACGAACATAAGAACAAAGAGCACAGAACAAGAATAGGGCATTCAGCCCCTCGAGCCTACTCCGCCATGTGATTGGATCGCAGTTGATCCGACAATCTCAAATCCGCACTCCATCTACATCCAATAACCTATCACAACCTTGCTTACCAAGAATCTATCCACCACTGCCATAAAACTTGATCTGTCTAACACAGGGGTGGGCAAACTTTTCGGTGCAAAGGCCACATTCAGAAATTCACAATTTTAAAGGGCCGCATAGTATATTAAGTAAAATAATTACTTCACCCGGTTATGATTCTGGGCGCCTCATATAGAACATAGAACAGTACAGCACAGAACAAACCCTTCGGCCCTCGACGTTGTGCCGAGCAATGATCACCCTACTCAAGTCAACGTATCCACCCTATACCAGTAAGTAACCCAACAGCCACCCCCCCCATTAACCTTAAAAAAATAATTTTAAAAATTTAAAAAAAAAATTTTTTTTTTTTTAATGACTTGGTGGGCCGCATTAAGACCTTTGGCGGGCCGCATGCGGCCCGCGGGCCGTAGTTTGCCACCCCTAGTCTAACATTTAGGCCCATTGCTCTGCAGTCACTCGAGTGGAAACAGTTTACCTCATCCACGATTGAACTCTATCCTAATTTTAAAACTTGTACCAGGACTAATTTCCAGAAAAAGGAGCCCTCGCCTTCTCAGGTTTTACTGATAGTTCACCCTTTCAATTATGGCAACCATATAAATCTTCTCCTTAACTTCCCCTAATGCTAAAATATCACTGTTGTAGAATGAAGACTAGTACAATCCCCAATGCTCCAAGCATCGACTAATTTAGACAAGGCAAAATACCGCAGATTCTGGAAATCTGAAATAGCGGCAGAAAATGCAGGATAAACTCAGCAGTTCTGACAGAATCGGTGAAGACAGAAACAGGGTTAACGTTTTAAGTCTGTAATACTCTTCATCAGATCAAAGAGAGGGAGAAACGTGGTGGATTTTAAATCATAAGAGAGAGGAGGTGGACCAAATTGGTCAGTGAAAGGGGTGAGCTAGTTGAGATTGCACAAAGGTGTTTAGGGCATAAGACAAAGGAAGTGTTAATGGCAGTGTTAAGGACTATAGAGGGTGCTGATAGTGGCACAAAGGCAAGATAAGAAACAGTATGTGAAAATAGCAGAACAAAGGTCAGTACTCCGTGAAAGCAAAACCGAAGAACAAGTGATAGATGGCCCTGTGGGGGTTGCATTGGGACACAAGAAAAATCTAGTTTAAAAAAAAGATGGAGGAGAAATGTTCACAATCTCAAAACATTGTAAGGTGCCCAATCAGAAGATGAGGTGCTGTTCCTCCAGTTTGTCTGGGGTTCCCCAGGACATTGCAGCATTCCAAGGACAGACACATTTGCAAGGGAGCAAGTTGCCCAGTTGAAATGGCAAGTGACAGGAAGGTTGGGGTCTTGCTTGCGGATTGAGCAAAGTGCTCCACAAAGCAGTCATCTAGTCTGTGTTTAGTCTCCCCAGTGAAGAGATGATCGCATTGGGAGCAGCGAATACAGTAGACCAAATTGAAGAAGTGTATGTGAAATGTTGCTTTAAGTGAAAGAAGTGTTTGGGGCCTTGGACAATGAGGAGGGAGGTAAAGGAGCAGGTATTGCACCTATAGTGATTGCATGGAATGGTGCTGTGGGAAGGGGATCAGAGGTTGGGGGTGATGGAAGAATGGACCAGGGTGTCATGGAGGGAGAGCTCCCTGCCAAATTCTGACAAGGGGAGGCGAGGGAAAGGTGTGCTTCATGGTGGCATCATGCTGGAATTGGGGGAAATGGCGGAGGATGATTCTCTGAATGCGGAGGCTGGTGGGGTGAAAATTAAGGACCCTATCATGGTGCTAGGAGGGAGGGGAGAAAGCCACATCTCTGCGTGGGTTTCCTCCAGGTGCTCCGGTTTCCTCCCACAGTCCAAAGATGTGCAGGTTAGGTGGATTGGACATGCTAAATTGCCCTTAGTGTCCAAAAAGGTTAGGTGGGGTTACAGGGATAGGGTGGAGGCGTGGGACTTAAGTGGGGTGCTCTTTCCAAGGGCCGGTGTAGACTCGATAGGATGAATGGCTTATTTCTGCACTGTAAATTCTATGTTCTGTCACTTGTTCTTTGGTTTAGGTTTCACTGAGCACTGACCTTTTTTTTTCTATTAACACACATCTTACCTTTATGTCACTATCAGCACCTTCTATAGTCCTTAACACTGCCATTAACACTTGCTTTGTCTTGTGCCATGAACATCTTTGTGCAATCTCTCCTAGCTCAAACCTCTCCCAGACCTTCTATTTTGCTCTACCTGCTCCACCCCTTCTCAAACAGTATAAAATAAAGAACATTTCCCCTCTTTAGTTATGAAGTCAGGCACTCAAAACGGCAACTCAGTTCCTCTCTCTACAGATGCTGCCAGATCTGCTGAGTTTATCCACCATTTCTGCTTTTATTGTTGTCGAATTTAGGAACCAGTTCACTTTTCCTACATTATGCTCCATCTGACAGTTGTTTTCCCACTTATGTAACCTATCTGTATCCCGTTGTAGAATCTTCACTTGTCTTGACAACGTACTTTCCCACTTATCTTGGTATCATTGACAAATTTAGGTACCAAACATTCGGTCCCCTCATCCACGCCATTGATGTAGATTGCAATTAGTTGAGGACCCACCACTGACCCCTGTGGCACTCACCAGCTACAGCTTGTCAACCTGAAATGACCCATTTATCCCAACACTCTGCTTCTTGTTAGCTAACCAATCCTCTAATCAGCCTAGTGCTACCCCATCCACCATGAGCTATTTTATTGTACAACAACCTTTGATGCGGCGTCTTATCAAATGCCATGTGTAAATTCTGTTACAACAGTTCTACAGGTTCCCCTTTATACAACTTGATTGTTACTTCCTCAATTAACTCAAATAAATTAGCTAAAACTGATTTCCCCTTCACAAAGCCTTGTTAATTCTGCCTGATCCCAATATGATCTAGGTATCGTGTTAGAAGCTCCTTAATAATGGATTCTAGCAATTTCCTATGACAGATGTTACGCAAACTGACCTATAAGCCAGTACCTATAGGCCAGAATTCTCCGGTCATTAGGATTCTCTTTTCCCATTGGCCGCGCTCCCCTGCATGTCTATTTCCCAGTGACGTTGGGTGGATTCAGTGGGAAATCCCACTGACAAGCGCCGGGGAGAATCCCTCCAGCAGCGAACAGTGCGCCACTGAGAAACACGTGGCTGGGGGAAGGAGGAAAGCCACTGTCATGATATGCAGATAATTATATACAGACAGGCAGCAAATGAAAACAGAGAACAGGACATGACCAATGAGCAGGCAGGACACTCGGGGGTGGTATCTCACTATAAAAGGCACGAGGCTCTCACACTCCGCCTCTTTCCACTGATGAACATCTACAGAGCGAGTCAGGGTGTATGTACAGTACAAATTGAAAATCATCTCCCTGATTTATGTTTTATTACTCTTGGAATTAACTCCAATACTTCATTTGCATGGTTCATGGTATTATCAACTTCTGTTGCTACTTATAATGATTTATGTATGTGAACTATAGATCTATTTGGTTTTCTATCCTTTGTAGATTATCCAACTAATTTGAATAGTTTGGATGGAGCTGTTTTTATCCAGTGTGTGCAGGAGGGTTTCCTCACACAATATGTGGACAGACCGACAAGAGGCTGGGCCACGTTGGATTTGGTACTGGGTAATGAACCGGGCCACGTGTTAGATTTGGTTGTGGGAGAGCACTTTGGAGATAGTGACCACAATTCGGTGACTTTCACTATAGCAATGGAGAGGGATAGGAACATACAGCAGGGCAAGGTTTATAACTGGGGGAAGGGTAATTACAATGCGATTAGGCAAGAATTGGGGAGCATAAGATGGAAACAGGAACTGTCAGGGATAGGCACAATTGAGATGTGGAGCTTGTCCAAGGAGCAAATACTGCGTGTCCTTGATATGTATGTCTCTGTCAGGCAGGGAGGAAATGGTCGAGTGAGGGAACCATGGTTTACAAAAGAGGTTGAGTGTCTTGTCAAGAGGAAGGGGGCTTATGTAAGGATGAGAAAACAAGGTACAGTTAGGGCACTTGAGGGATACACGATAGCTAGGAAGGAGCTCAAGAAAGGGCTTAGGAGAGCTAGGAGAGGGCATGAGAAGTCCTTGGTGGGTAGGATCAAGGAAAACCCCAAGGCTTTTACACTTATGTGAGGAATAAAAGAATGACCAAGGTGAAGTTAGGGCCGGTCAAGAACACTAGTGGGAAAGTGCGCATGGAGTCTGAAGATTTAGGAGGCCCTAAATGAATACTTTTCTTCAGTGTTCACAAAGGAGAGGGGCCATGTTGTTGAGGAGGATAGTGCAATACAGGCTGGTGAACTGGAGGAGGTAGATATTCAGAAGGAAGATGTGTTAGAAATTTTGAGACGCCCGAGGATGGATATATACCGTGGGCCTGATGGGATATATCCTAGGATTCTTTGGGAGGCAAGGGATGAGATTGCAGAGCATTTAGCTTTGATCTTTATGTGATCACTGTCTACAGGAATAGTGCCAGAAGACTGGAGAGAGGCGAATGTTGTCCCCTTGTTCAACAAAGGGAATAGATATAACCCTGGGAATTATAGGCCGTTTAGTCTCACTTCGGTCATAGGTAAATTATTGGAAAGGGTCCGGAGGGATACAATTTATGATCATTTGGAAAGATACAGCTTAATCCAGGATAGTCAGCACGGATTTGTGAGGGGTAAGTCTTGCCTCACAAGTTTGATTGCATTCTTTGAGGAGGTAATGAAGTACATAGATGAAGATAGAGCAATTGATGTTGTATACATGGATTTTGTAAGGCGTTTAATAAGGTGTCCCATGGTTGGCTCATGCAGAAAGTAAGGAGGCATGGCATGGAGGGAAATTTGGCCAATTGGATCAGTAACTGGCTGTCACATAGAAGACAGAGGGTGGTGGGAGATGCTAAATTTTCATCCTGGAACCCAGTCACCAGCGGTGTACCACAGGGATCAGTGCTGGGTCCTCTGCTATTCGTGATTTTTATCAATGATTTGGATGATGCAGTTGAAGGTTGGGTTAGTAAATTTGCTGATGACACCAAGATTGGTGGAGTAGTGGATAATGTGGAGGGCTGTTGTAAGCTGCAAAGACATTGATAGGATGCACAGCTGGGTTGAAAAGTGGCAGATGGAGTTTAACCCTGATAAGTGTGAGGTGATTCATTTTGGTAGAACAAATTTGAATGCAGATTACAGGGTTAACGACAGGGTTCTGAAGAATGTAGAGGAGCAGAGAGATCTCGGAGTTCACGTACATAGATCTCTGAAAGTTGCCACCCAAGTGGATAGAGCTGTGAAGAAAGCCTATAGTGTGCCAGCATTTATTAACATGGGATTGAGTTTAAGAGCCATAAAGTTATGCTGCAACTGTACAAGACCTTGGTTAGACCACATTTGGAGTATCATTATAGGAAGGATGTGGAAGCATTGGAAAGGGTGCAAAGGAGATTTACCAGGATGCTGCCTGGATTGGAGGGTAGATCTTATGAGGAAAGGTTGAGGGAGCTAGGGCTTTTCTCACTGGAGCGAAGGAGGATGAGAGGTGACTTAATGGAGGTGTATAAGATGATGAGAGGGATAGATAGAGTGGACATTCAGCTACTTTTTCCTCGGGTGGATGTAGATGTTACAAGGGGGCATAACTTTATGGTTCATGGTGCAAGATATTAGGAGGGATGTCAGAGGTAGATTCTTTACTCAGAGTGGTTGGGGCATGGAATGCACTCCCAGCTATGGTAGTGGAATCGGACACTTTAGGAACTTTCAAGCGGTTATTGGATAAGCATATGGAGAGCACTAGAATGATTGGGAGTAGGCTGATTTGATCTTAGTTTCAGACTAGTTCAGCACAACATCGTGGGCCGAAGGGCCTGTACTGTGCTGTACAGTTCTTTGTAAAGAACTTTAATCTCCCAACCAAAATGGAGCTCATATACTTTGCTACATTGAATTTTATTTCCCGTTATATGCCCATCCTATTTGGGTGTTTAGTTTTGCGCTGCCCTCGGCATTATTAGTCATTCTTCCAATTTTCTGCCATCAGACATTAGTAAATTCAAATTATTGTTCATTATCCAACATTAGTCACAAGGGCGATGAACTTTGAGACCATCAAAACCTGGAACTTTAGCAGGACAGAGAATAACCCAAAGGCTAACATGCAATGCCATTCCACAAGGAGCAGTCATTAACGTCAGTCTATGGTGTCAGATAAATTGCACACTCATCATGGCCCCAAGGGTCATAGAATTTACAGTGCAGAAGGAGGCCACTCGGCTCATCGAGTCTGCACCGGCTCTTGGAAAGAGCACCCTACCCAAGGTCAACACCTCCACCCTATCCCCATAACCCAATAACCCCACCCAACACTAAGGGCAATTTATCATGGCCAATCCACCTAACCTGCACATCTTTGGACTGTGGGAGGAAACCGGAGCACCCGGAGGAAACCCACGCACACACGGGGAGGATGTGCAGACTCCCTACAGACAGTGACCCAAGCCGGAATTGAACCTGGGCCCTGGAGCAGCGAAGCAATTGCGCTATCCACAATGCTACCTTGAGTCCATAATAAGCAAACAAAAGGGTGGGAGAGGAAAGGTTAAATGTCAGCCCTCCATTTTACAGCCTTGCATGATCAAGAATTTCTAATTTCATGCTTCTTCTAGCTTGCATTTTAATTCTAATTCTCATCTTCCTAACAACTTAAAGATCAAAGAGCCCTGTCCATTATGCTTGCAAAAGAATTCTAGAAATGCATCCATCAGTTAACAGGTTCACTCTGCTAAGATGAGCATGAGGTCAGGTGCAATGCCTGGATCTAGTATGCCTCTCTTGTTGGGACCATGAATTGGATTCAATTTGAATTGTTTTTTGGAGCAGACATGGAGCTGGATTAGGGGTTTGCCCCTGTCCACACTCTGAGCTCTGGCTTTGTAACTCTGATAAAGTAATAAAAAAAAACAGAAAGTTGGATTCAATTACAGTTTTCAAGTAGTTTACAATGGAAGCACATCAGCAGAAGCATGCTCCTATCACCGCAATCAGTACAAGGGAAGTGGATACTATCTCCAGTGGCTAAGACGCCATTTTTCTTGGGGTCGGTGGTGGATGGAGAGAGCCAAAAGCAGCAACTTTTCTCTTGGACCTTCAAAAGCTCAATAGGGGCCAGGAATAAATTACTGTTGATAAAATTAACCTTTTGTAGGTGTGGGTAGTGGGACCCTAGCACCCTGCTTTGCAATTCACCACCTGCAAGATCCCCTCCAAGCCACACACCGTGCTGACTTGGAATTATATCACCGTTCCTTCACTGTCAAAATCCTGGACCTCCATTCCTAAGAGCACTCTGGGTGTTCCTACAACATAAGGATTGCAGCAGTTCAAGAAAGCAGCTCTCCCACCTCTCATGGGAAATTAGGGATGGACAATAAATGCTAGTCGGTGACACCCAAATCCCACCGACGAATTTAACAGACAGTAGATACTCTTACCATGCAAATTCATTAAAATATACTGAAAAATCAGAAATACCAAGGAGAAGAAGAAGTTATAACTCAGCAGAATCTAGAAACTCAAAAGGATAGGAATGAATGGAATTTACACTCATTTTTCATGTTGGTCACCAATACATTTTCCAAAATGCAGTTTAAAAAGTGCCTTCCTAGGCAATGCTAAAGTGTACTTTTATATACTGTCCCTCGTGAGACAGTGGGCCACTTGTGCGGAGTCAGAACGTTCTCCTCTTATGAGCATGGGTTTCGTCCGGTGCTCCAATTTACTCCCACAGTCCAAATATTTTCAGGTTAGGTGGATTGGTCATCCTAAATTGCCCTTTGTGTCCAAAGAAAAAAAGGTTAGGTGGGGTTACTGGGATAGGGTGGAGTGTGGGCTTAAGTAGGGCGCTCTTTTCCCGGGCCGGAGCAGACTTCTGCACTGCAAATGCCATGATTCTATGATTGTCACGGCGAGAGTTGCAGACTGGCATATTTCAAGGTCCAGGGCTAAGGGCAAGGTATCAAAATATATACCTCGCCCGCACATTACTTGTCGATTTTCGTGGGTTTTCAGGGACTCTTTTTCTTGGTTCTTATCGAAGCTTTTATTAGATATTGTAGTTACATAGTAACATTACTTCTGCATTCCAAATCGGGGCTGGTTTAGGTCAGTGGACTAGACTGCTGGTTTGTGGTGCAGCGTGGGTTCAATTCCCATACTGGCTGAGATTATTAGTGAAGGCCTGCCTTCTCAACCTTCCCCTCAAAGGGGAAAGCAGCCTTTGGTTATCTGGGACTGTGGCAATTTTACCTTTACTTCTGTATTTGAGTTGAATTCGTTCTAGGGTTGCCTTCTTTAGATAAGTATGGTAGCACAAAATAAAATGTTTTTTATTCATTGTAAATAAATCTCTCATACCTGGTTTCCAAAATGAAAATTCTAACTATTTGGTCCAAGGTAACTTATTTGAAAGGGATCCCCTATCTGCAGACACTTAAAAAACAATTGCGAACAATTAGCTCTCTCCAGAATTGTTTGGTTTAATTCTGCCAATTGCAAGTTTCTTTCCTCTGAATACTTCTGTTTAAACTAGTGTGTTGACAAACCGTCAGGATATTGACTTCCAACGGTCCAACTTTGCAACAAGTGTAATACACTTGTGTTCCTGGGTACAATTAATTCAGCAGTACCAAACTAACCATCAGAAATTTGCCCCAGCCTATGCAAACACATATATGGCAGAGCGGGAAAAGAGTGTACTTAAAAACTGTCCAAGGCTCCCTATGTGTTACTACAGAAAGTTAATATGAGGATTTGGATTTACAGAAGCAGAATTAGAATACTTAACCAATAATCATCACCCTTCCATTAAACTTAAAGCCACAACACAAGAAAATTTCCAAGATACATCAGTATTAACACTGGCACAAGAAAACAACAGGCATAAGCTAACAAGAGTTTTGTTTTAATCACGCAAACAAAAAGCCAATCTAATTGAACATCTTTCGGGAGAATATCATCAGAGATTTGGTTACCTGCATGGCAAACGCAGGACCGTTGCAGCTCCGATGTGGTGTATGCCCTGAAAAGGCAGGTAGGGAGGTGGCTTTGAGACCAGGAAGAGATCAGCAATGATCTGACTGGAGGCGGAGCAGGCTCGAAGTGCTGAATTGCCTACTTCTGCCCCTAATTCCTATGTTCCTAGCGCCTGCAGATAGTGACCAGCCAGAATAACTGTTCCAGTTCCTTCAATCACACGTTGCCACTCTCCCACCATAATTGTCCTCCAACCATAGATTCTATCTTTCAAGGGGCAGCAAGAGCGAGGAAAAGGGAAACTGATTGGAGGAGCTGAAGCAGCATGGGAGAGATAGAATTTGTGACTGGATTCTGTCTACCACATACTGGACCAATTTTTCTCTCACTTATCACCCCCATCATTGATTTTTTTATGGGCTTTCAAGGGCCAATGTATCCACTATCCCATGTATTTTGAACCCTACTCTATGTTGAGGAATGTACTCGAGCTTGGGGCAGCTGTTGCAAAGGCACAGTGCGGAAAGACCACCATCTAAGGCCTTCTAATGACTTCTAGTGGTGGCCATAGTGAGCGGTCGCACACAAGGCGGCTCCTGCGTGAAGGTGTTGGTTTTGGCCCTTTTTAATCGGGGCTTTGGGTAGATTCAGAGGAAAAGTGGAACGGAGAATGTCGGGGAAGAAGTTCCCCCCAGAATGGGCATGTTTACAAGCTAGCAGACCTGGCTGAAGTCAGTGAAGGACCTGAAAAAGCTGAGAGGAGACTCGTGGCGCAGTACCAATTAAGAAAATGGTCGAGGGGGAAGGCTCATTGTCGACGGGAAATCTGCAGATGGAGCAATTAATGAGCTTCAGGAAAGAGGAGTTTCAGTAGCAACGGAAGGAAATGTAGAGCAACTGGTTGAAAGTAATTGAGGGGGCAGTGGCCTTCTTCGCGAGTCCCTGGAATGGGTGCAAAAGTACGACGTGGCAGGTATGGTGGATAAGTGTGATCATGGCCGGACGGGGGACCGGCTTGGATAGACCCGGTTTGAGTGGCAATGGGCGGGGCGGAGCCCAAGGGTGGTGATGGCAGATGCTAGAGGGGGGTGGAGATACAAGCCTCTGGTGAGAATCGTGACAAGGAATGTCCGCTGGCTGAATGGGCCAGTCAAGAAGGCCCGGATGCTTGCACTGCTGAACAGTTTGAGAGCGGAGGTGATGTGTCCCTGCGTGAAAGATCAGATGAAGATGAGGAAGTGATGGATGGGACACATGTTTCGCTCGGGATTTGATTCAAAGTATGTGATAGTGAGTGGGTGTTAGAGGGGATGCCGGTAGCATTGGTAAACATGTATGCATCTAATTGGGACGATGTTGGTTTTATAAAGAGGTTACTGGGAGCGATTCCGGACCTGAACTCTCACCCATTGATCGTGGGGGGAGATTGTGTAATGGAGCAGAGGGTGGATAGGACTAGCCTTAAGTTGTGGGAAGGTCGAGAATGGTGAAAGAGCAGGGAAGGTTCATGGTATTAATGCGGATGGTGGATCCATGGAGATTCAGGAACTCAAGGGGAAGGGAGTATTCTTGCTTCTCACACGTCTATAGGGTGTATTCCTGGAGTAATTTTTTTCATGCTGAGCCAGGCAGTGCTGATGGGGGCAATCGGGGTGGAATATGCAGGAATTTTGATTTCAGACCACTGGTTACATGTGAGGCTTTGTTCGGGACAGGTGCAGAGGCCAGGTGGAGGTCGGACTCTGGACTTTTGGCTGATAAAGAGTTTTGTAGGAAGGTGAGAGTGGCGATTCAGAGGTATATGGACCACAACCAGAATGGTGAGGTGTGAGCAGCTACGTTTTGGGAGGCATTGAAGGCAGAGGGTCGAGGGAAAATTATTTTCTTCAAGGCCCAAAGGATGGGATGAGGAGCGAGGAGCACCGACGGTTATCAGACAAGATAGTTGAGGTGAACAAGAGATATTCGGCAGCCCCATGAAGGAACTGTTGGCAGACAGGAAGCGGTTGCAGGGGCAGTTTGACCGGTTGGCAACGGGTACGGTGGTGGGGCAGCTGCGGAGGGCGAGGAGAGTGCAGTATGAATATGGAGAGAAGGCGGGCTGTACGTTGGCCCACCAGTTGCGGCATCAGGCAGCATCCAGGGAAACTTTGCAGGTTAGGACAGAGAATGGGGAGGTGGTGTCAGAGCACAGAAGTGATGGGTGAATTTGGTAATATCAGATGTGAATAAATTTGCTGTTAAAGATAGCTTTGGATATACACATTACCCAATGTAATAGCTTAACTTCTCAAAATACAATTTATTACTGGAGAACAAAATCAGGTTTAAATTCAACATTTCCTAACAAATTCACTCCAAATCAAAATCTGAATTTGGCAAATAGATAAATTATATAAGACATATGGAAAATAAAATCCAACAAAATTAAACTAAAAAGTACATTGTCTTTTTTTTTTGTGTAATGGAGCAGAGGGTGGATAGGACTAGCCTTAAGTTGTGGGAAGGTCAAGAATGGTGAAAGAGCAGGGAAGGTTCATGGTATTAATGCGGATGGTGGATCCATGGAGATTCAGGAACTCAAGGGGAAGGGAGTATTCTTGCTTCTCACACGTCTATAGGGTGTATTCCTTGGGGAGGGGGGGGGGGGGGGGGGAGGAGAGAGAGATGTTAGGCAGATGAACAAAAGCTTTGTGAGTAAGTTTTCAGATGCAGCTGATCAGCAAGCAGGTAAGGCAGAGACTATTTGAAGCCTTGGGAGCTGATGGCCTGGCCGACAACATGAAGTGATTAAAATCAGGAATGCGCAAAGGCCATAATTTGAAAAATTGTATTCAGTGTCTGCACGATCATTTTACAGAGCACTTTGCAACCAATTAAGTACTTTTGAAATGTTGTCTCTGTTACAGTTTGGAAAAACTGAGCCAATTTTCACACAAGCTCCCACAACAGCAATGTGACGTTGATAAGGAATAAATATTCATCAGGATACCACGTAGAACTTCCCTGCTCTTCTTCAAAATAATATAGATCACGGCAAACTGACCGTTGAAGCTCCAAACAAAAAAAATCCTTCCAAAAATAGAGGTCAAACTTTAGGCAGAATATAAAATGTATCAAGCCAAAGAGCAAAAGGAATGTTAGTACTCGAGGGCAGCACGTGGCGCAGTGGTTAGCACTGGGACTACAGCGCTGAGGACCCGGGTTCGAAACCTGGCCCCGGGTCACTGTCCAGTGTCTGCGTGGGTTTCACCCCCACAACCCAAAGATGTGCAGGGTAGGTGGATTGGCCACACTAAATTGCCCCTTAATTGGAAAAGAATAATAATTGGGTATTCTAAATTTATTATTTAAAAAATGTTTATAAAGGAATGTTAGTACTTGAATTAATATCTATTGAGAAGGACTGAAGAATTATACACTGTTCATGTGGGAAAAAACAACGCCAAACTCTATTATTTTCTGGCATGGACAAATATTCTCAATATTTTATTTGATAATCCAGTTTCTTTTGGTGCCTTGCAATATTATGCAGAAAGAAAATAAATCACTTGTCCATCTATTTGCACCCAGGAAAGGAAATGTGAGATGAACTGAACATACATTAAATTCTATGGTCAAATTCGAGCTTTTCCTCCCGCTCCAATTTTAGTCTACCAATAGAAAAGCAATATAGGAGGGCGATCAATAATGAGTTTTGTCCACTGGATATTGTATACGGGTCACACAAAACAATAAGGAAAATGTCAGTAACCAGTATGGAATATGTAACATTTTATTCTAAATTCTCTTTCATTTGATTTATTATTGTCACATGTATTAGTATACAGTGAAAAGTATGCTGTACAAACAATGCATAGCGTAAATAAGGAAGGAAGGAGAGACTGCAGAATATAATGTTACAGTTATAGCAAGATGTAGAGAAAAGTTCAACTTAATACGAGGTAGGTCCATTCAAAAGTCTGATGACAATAGAGAAGAAGCTGTTCTTGAGTCGGTTGGTGCATGACCTCAAACTTTGGTATCTTTTTCCTGACGGAAGGAGGTGGAAGAGAGTATGTCCGGGATGCATGGGGTCCTTAATTATGCTGGCTACCTTTCTGAGGCAGCGGGTATTATAGATAGAGTCAATGGATGGGAGGCTGGTTTGTGTGATGGGCTGGGCTACATTCACAAACTTTTGTAGTTTCCTGCGATCTTGGCCACACAGTCATAGGTGTATAAGGAGTATAGTAGGGGCTGAGGATACACCTTGTGGGGCACCGATGTTGAGGATGATCGTGGAGGAGGTGTTGTTGCCTATCTTTACTGATTGTGGTCTGTGGATTAGAAAGTTCAGGATCCAGTCGCAGAGGGAAGAGCTGAGGCCAAGGCCATGGAGTTTGGAGATGAGTTTCGTAGGAATGAAGGTTTTGAAGGCTGAGCTGTCGTCGACAAATAGGAGTCTGACATAGGTATCTTTGTGATCTAGGTGTTCCAGGGTAGAGTGCAGGGCCATGGAGATGGCGTCTGCTGTGGATCTGTTGCAGCGGTAGGCAAACTATAGTGGATCAAGGCAATCTGGGAGGCTGGAGTTGATTCGTGCCATGACTAACCTTTCGAAGCACTTCATGATGATGGATGTCAGAGCCACTGGACGATAGTCATTAAGGCACCCTGCTTGATTTTTTTTCCCAACAAGGTTTCAATAAAGTATCCCTTTTAAAGCTTTAGATCATCCTTTTTCCATGTAACAATAAAGTTCAGTGATGGTTCCCCATGAATTCATATGATTAAAGTGGATTTAAACATTTTCAAAACAACGATGCTTTTGAAACTGGTATAATCCTGGTGATTACAATTGACCAGAAACTAAACGAGAGCAGCCATATTAATACTGTGTCTAGAAGAGCAGGTCAGATACTGGCAATTCTGGGGTGAGTAACTCACCGCCTGACTGTCCAATGCCTGTCCACCATCTACTTGGCACACCAATGGCAACTATGTGCTCTACATACAAGAGGCACTTGGCAACTCAACAAGGCTCCTTTGACAGCACTTTCCAAACCCATGATCTCTACCACCTAAAAGGACATGGACCACAGTTGCATGGGAACACCACAATATTCAGATTTCCCTCCAGGTCACACACTCCTTCCTGACTTGGAACTAAATTGCCGTTCCTTCACTGCATTCTTTTCTGGATCAAAATCCTGGAACTTCCTCAACAGCAATGTGGATGTACCCACACCACAGATTGCAACCATTCTAGAAGCCAGTTCACCACCACCTTCTCAAACGCAGTTAGAGATGGGCAAGAAATGTTGGCCTTGCCAATGATGCCTACATCCCATGAATGAATTAAAACAAAAGGTCTATTAAATCCAGAGGGGCTGGACCGGGCTTCAATTTAACGTCAGTCACAAGACTACACCTCCATAGTACTACAATGGAGCGCCAGCCTTAATTTTTCTGCTCAAGTTCTATGGCGCAGCACGGTAGCATAGTGGTTAGCTCTATGGCTTCACAGCAGCAGGGTCCCAGATTCAATTCCCGGCTTGGGTCACTGTCTATGCGGAGTCTGCAAGTTCTCCCCATGTCTGCGTGGGTTTTTCTCTAGGTGCTCCGGTTTCCTTCCACAAGTCCGGAAAGATGCGTTATTAGGTAATTTGGACATTCTGAATTCTCCCTCTGTGTGCCCAAACAAGCGCTGGAGTGTGTCGACTAGGGGCTTTTCACAGTAACTTCATTGCTGTGTTAATGTAGGCCTACTTGTGACACTAATAAAGATTATTATTAGTAGTATTATTATGGAGTGGGGTTTGAACCAACACCCAAATGACTCAGCGTGCTACCAGCTGACCCTCAGCTGGCACAGGAGCCAGTGTGATGGTGTAAATGTTACCTATCTCGCATCAAGTCTTAACACCCCAAGGTTTCAAACAGGCTGGTTCAGCGTCAGTTGCCAGGAAGAGGGCTAGAGTCAAGGTGACGTGAAGACAATCAAGAAGGCACAGTGAACGAACTTGGGTTGGTTTTTTTTAAACTAAAACTTTACATGGTGTGTCATAGGTGGAAACATGCACACAGAAATATCGGATTGTGTGTAAGCTACCAGGAGTTGTGCTGAAGGAGAGCAACAGAGAGGCGCCGAGCCTGAATCAGGCCGTTGGGAGTCACTCAGCAGAAGCACACAGAGGCCTGAAGTGACACAAGCTCCTTCCTCCCTGCCAGCCTGGCCTCAGCAGTGTTCAAAATAATGCGACCCGGGTGGAAGACACCGAGTGCGCTCTCCCTGTTCTCCGTTCTTGTTATTTACCTGTCGGACGGCGTTGGCGAAAGGAAACTCCCCAGCTTCCTTCAAGTCGAGCCAAATCATCGGCATCCGCGGCACGGCCTCCATGTTGAGAGGGCGACCAGGACCAACCGGATGTCGGGCGCCCGCGGCGGATGTGACATCTGGTCGAGGCCGGGGGCGTTCTGGGAGCTGTAGTTCAGCCCGATGGTGGCTGGGAACAGCTCCTGCCTCCACCAAACCACAGGGAAAGGGTTGTTCCAATTGCAAAACGTTACCGCTGAAATGGAGCCATGCCTCTCAAACCCCCTCATTTTATTTTTAAATTTAGAGTACCCAATTATTTTTTTTCTAATTAAGGGGCAATTTAGTGTGGACAATCCACCTACCTTGCACATCTTTGGGTTGTGGGGGTAAAACCCACGCAGACACGGTGAGAATATGCAAACGCCACACAGACAGTGACCCAGGGCCGGGATTCGAACCTGGGTCCTCAGTGCCATAGTCCCGGTTTAACCATTGCACCACCGTGCTGCCCTCAAGCCCCCCTCATAAATCAAAATTTTGAACATTGGCTAACCTGTTTTATAATAAAATTAAGGCGATTTGGCATAAAAATTGTGAGTTGCTATTTCACTTCAATTTTTTGCCAACCAAAAATACCACAGATGCTGGAAATCTGCGATAAAACAGAAAATGCCAGGAATTTTCAGAAAGTTTATATTGACAGGATCTGTGGAGAGAAAAGCAGTGTTCATGTTTGAGCTGTGTGGCCTTCAATCAGAACTGGCAAAAGTTAGGAAAGTAATAGGTTTAGAGCATATTAATTTTCATTATCATTTGTAATCTCATGAGTCGTTTATTTAATCAAAGAGGTCAGAGCTCTTTATGAAAAAATTACAAGTGACTTGTGTCTTGTAGATTGAGTAGCTTTGGGGACACACAAGGTGAGTTTCTTGCAGAAATCCTAGCCTCTGACTACCCACGTATTTATATGTCTGGTCCATGTGGTAGTCACCACTGATGTATTATACTGTATATATGGGTTTTACTGTAGGCTCCTGTACTACAGGGTTGGGGTAGATCCCTGCCTGCTGGCTCCGCCCAGTAGGCAGAGTATAAATATGTGTGCTCTCCATACAGCAGCCATTTCATCAGCTGCTGTAGGAGGCCACATATCTCTGCATAATAAAGCCTCGATTACATTCTACTCTCATCTCGTTGTAATTGATGGTGCATTAATTTATTACACAGAGATTTTTCAGAGATGGACCTCTGCATCAAGCCGGATTGCATGCAGCTGCATCTTCAAGCAGACAACGGCAAAAAGACTTTGAACATTGGCTAACCTGTTTTGAAGCATACATCGGGTCTGTGCCAGACCCAATCCCAGAAGCTCCATATTCTGTACATGCGGCTGAGCTCCAACGTTTTTCCCCTCGTCCAGGATGCGCTGACCTATGCAGAAGCCATGGTGCTACTGAAGAAGAATTATGCTCAGCGGACCAACAAAATCTACGCCAGGCATCTCCTATCCACGCGGCACCAACTTTCCGGTGAATCTGTGGAAGAATTCTGTCGTGCCCTGCTCGCGCTAGTGAAAGACTGTGACTGCCAGGACATTTCAGCCACTGAACATTCGAACCTGCTGATGAGAGACGTGTTCGTTACGGGCATAGGGTCTCACTACATCCGCCACCGCCTCTTAGAAGGGGCCACGCTTGACCTAGCGGTGACCAAAAAACGAGTACTCTCGCTTACGGTTGCCTCGCGCAACGTACAGGCCTATTCCCCCGACTGCACGGCACACTCCCCCTGTGCATCGTGCACCCCGCTGATGGCCACCCCATTCTAGCCACCTGGGGTGGCCACTGCCCAACACAAAATGAAAGATTGCAAGGAATGCAGGGAAAATGGACATGTTGTAAAGCAAGCAGTTTTGACTGCTGCAGAAACCAGACAGCACTGTGAAAAGAAACCAGTTAACGTACTAATGAGGCGATACCGGGCGATCCCCAGATACAATGGAAACAAGTTAAACACAGATCGATACATTGAATGGAAGGCCAGACCTTTCGGAACAATAAGTCCCAAGAACCGTCCCAGTGACCGAGGAACTGCCCCATGATTTGGGGGTTCAAACATAATCGATTGGGAAGAGACCCAATCGATTCCAAGCAGGTAAGGGAGTCCGCCCAAAGGGGCGCGGATCCCCTGGGACCTATAAAAGACAGGTTCCACACATGGTTCAGTCTTCTGATCCAGCCCTCCAACCCTTCTCCCTCTTTGACCAACACTCCTCCGTGGACCAGCTTTTGCCAAGAAGATCTTGAACGAGAGAGAGGAGAGGGTTCGGACAGCAGCCGCCAACAAGTAAGTGCCTCACAACGATCGCTACCAGAGATAGGCAGTCCTGACCGCTTTTAACTTATACCAACCTGAAGTCTGCAGACCAGAGCAGAGCAAGAGGCCTTGTTCCCTGACCCGGCAGTTCCTTCGAGATAAGTATTAGTTTATTTAGCGGTAGGAGTAAGTTTAATCATTTTAGCGTGTGCATGGGTAGTTATTATAATTGTATTATAATAAACTTAGTTGTTTGGACTTATAAATTGGTGTATGGTTTTATTGCTTTGAACTTCACCTTGAAGCTTGTGGCGGTGTCTTAACGACACCTGGCGACTCCAGAGCTAAGTACAGAAACAGAGCCAAATTGAGTGTTAAGCACACTCACCCAGAACGACCAACACCATCATGGACCTCAACGGCGACCGCCCAAAGCCAACCCCACGCCTGCACCGCGCGGCAGCCAAGCAACCCCGGGGGACCCAAATGCTACTTCTGAGATCAGTCAAAACACGCCCAACACTGCTGCCCGGCGCGGAGCGCACTCTGCAAGGCCTGTGGCAAGAAGGGACATTTTGCTGCAGTGTGCCAGGCCCGCTCAGTCGCCGCTATTGTCCCGGCACCCCCACGTGCGACCAGTGGGTGCTGCCATCTTCCCCTCCTGGGACAACGTGCGGCCCGTGGGCGGCGCCATCTTACACTTCTCAGGATCGCTGCCCATCGGGCACCTCATCAGGCCGCTCATCGCCTGCAACCGCTGACGACGGGCCGTGTCTCGCCTCGGTCACGATTGACCAGTCTTGACCACACAACCTCGCAACCACTTCGACAAAGGTGAAAGTCGACGGGCACGAGATAGCCTGCCTTCTGGACTCCAGGAGCAATGAGAGCTTCATCCACCCCAATACGGTAAGGCACTGCTCCCTCGCAGTACACCCTGCTAACTAGAGAATCTCCCTGGTCTCCGGATCCCACTCTGTGGCGATCCGGGTGTACTGCATCACCACCCTCACCGACCAGGGCATAGAGTTCAGCGGCTTCCGCCTCTACGTCCTCCCCAACCTCTGCGCTGCCTTGCTACTCGGCCTGGACTTCCAGTGCAACCTCCAGAGTCTAACCCTGAAATTCGGCAGGCCCCTACCACCCCTTACCGTGTGCAGCCTCGTGACCCTTACGGTCGACCCACCTTCCCTTTTTGCAAACCTAACCCTGGATTGCAAACCCGTCGCCACCAAGAGCAGATGGTACAGCGCCCAGGACAGGACCTTCATCAGGTCTGAGGTCCAGCGACTGCTGCGGGAGCCCAAGTGGTAGTGATGAAAACCGGGGAGAAAAACAGGATGGTCATTGACTACAGTCAGAGCATCAACCGGTACACACAGCTCGACGCGTACCCCCTCCCATGCATATCTGATATGGTCAATCAGATTGCACAATACCAAGTGTTCTCGACAGTGGACCTGAAATCTGCCTACCACCAGCTCCCCATCCGTAAGGCAGACCACCCATACACTGCTTTCGAAGCAGTCGGCCGCCTTTACCATTTCCTTAGGGTTCCCTTCGGCGTCACCAACGGGGTCTCGATCTTCCAACGGGAGATGGACCGAATGGTTGACCGGTACGGATTGCGGGCCACTTTCCCGTACCTGGACAACGTCACCATCTGAAGCCACGACCAGCAGGACCACGACGCTAACCTTTCAAAATTTCTCCACACCGCCACTCTCCTCAACCTCACTTACAACAAGGAGAAGTGTGTGTTCAGCACGAACCGATTAGCCATCCTTGGCTATGTGGTTCAGAACAGAGTTCTAGGGCCCGACCCTGATTGCATGCGCCCCCTCATGGAACTGCCCCTCCCCCAAGGCCCACAAACGATGCCTGGGGTTCTTTTCGTAATACGTCCAGTGGGTTCCAAACAATGCAGACAAGGCCAGCCCATTCATTCAATCCACTGTTTTCTCACTGACGGCTGAGGCTCATCAGGCCTTCAACCATATCAAGGCCGACATCGCCAAGGCCGCGATGCATGCGGTTGACAAGACGCTCCGCTTCCAAGTTGAGAGCAATGCATCAGATGTCGCTCTGGCCGCCATCCTCAACCAGGCAGGCAGGCCCGTGGCATTCTTTTCCCGCACCCTCCATGCCTCTGAGATTTGGCACTCCTCTGTCGAAAAGGAGGCCCAAGCGATCATTGAAGCTGTGCGACATTGGAGGCATTACCTGGCCGTCAGGAAATTCACTCTCCTCACTGACCAACGGTCGGTTGCCTTCAACAACACACAGCGGGGCAAGATCAAAAACAATAAATTCTTGAGGTGGAGGATCGAACTCTCCACCTACAAATACGAGATTTTGTATCGCCCCGGTAAGCTCAACAAGCCCCCCGATGCCCTATCCCAAGGTACATGTGCCAGCGCACAAGTGGACCGACTCCGAACCCTGCACGACAATCTGTCACCCAGGAGTCACCCGTTTTTACCAATTCATTAAGGCCCACAACCTGCCCTACTCCATCGAGGAAGTCAGGGCTATCACCAGAGACTGCCAGGTCTGAACTGATTGTAAACCGCACTTCTACCGGCCAGACCGTGAGCGCCTGGTGAAGGCCTCCCGCCCCTTTGAACGCCTCAGCGTGGACTTCAATGGGCCCCTCCCCTCCATTGACCGAAACACGTACTTCCTCAGTGTGGTCGATGAATATTCCCGATTCCCCTTTGCCATCCCATGCCCTTATATGATGTCTGCCACCATCATCAAAGCCCTCAACATCATCTTCGCTCTGTTCGGTTTCCCTCTCCTACGTCCACAGCGACTGGGGATCCTCATTTATGAGTGATGAGCTGCACCAGTTCCTGCTCAACAGGGGCATTGCCTCGAGCAGGACGACCAGCTACAATCCCAGGGGCAATGGGCAGGTGGAGCGGGAGAATGGGACAGTCTGGAGGGCCATCCATCTGGCCCTCCGGTCCAGAAATCTCCCGGCCTCCCACTGGCAGGAGGTCCTCCCCGACACACTTCACTCCATTCGGTCGCTCTTGCACCACGACCAATAAACCCCCCCATGAACGCCTCTTTGCCTTCCCAAGGAAGTCCACTTCCGAGGTTTCGCTCCCAACGTGGCTGGCAGCTCCAGGACCCGTTCTCCTCCGCAAACACGTGCGACTCCACAAGGCGGACCCGTTGGTTGAGAGGGTACAGCTACTTCACGCCAACCCGCAGTCCGCTTACGTAGCGTACCCCGACGGCCGCCAAGACACACTCTCCCTCAGGGACCTGGAACCAGCTGGTTCCCCACACACACCCCCCTCTGCACCGGCACCACCCTACTTTCCCCCGGCGCACCCCACCACACCCCCTGCTCCAGGACAATCCATCCTCCCCTTGCTTCCACCCGGGGATGAAGAGGATTTCAACACGCTCCCAGAGTCACCGAAGACCAAGCCGACGCCGGAGTTGCCACCAGCACTGCGGCGCTCTCGGTGATAGATCAAGGCACTGGACCGCCTAAATTTGTAACATTCTCTGTGATTTCTAAAAGTCATTTGTATGTATATTCTCCACCACCCCCACTGGACTTATTTTTAACAGGGGGTGAATGTGGTAGTCACCACTGATGTATTATACTGTATATCTGGGCTTTTACGGTAAGTCCCCTGTACTATAGGTACGGGGGTAGATCCCTGCCTGCTGGCTCTGCCCAGTAGGCGGAGTATAACTATGTGTGCTCGCCATACAGCAGCCATTTCTTCAGCTGCTGTAGGAGGCCACACATCTCTGTGTAATAAAGCCTCGATTACATTCTACTCTCGTCTCCTCGTAATTGATTGTGCATCAATCCAGTTCAATTTCTAAACAGTGGTGTAGTAGAAGGATCAGGTATATAAGGGTTAATGTAGGACCGAGTACAGTTACCGCTCACACAGTGATGTAAAAGATACATGACCAAGAACCAGGGTCAGTCTGGAGATGGGTACAGCTGGATTAGGACCGAGAATGGAGTCAGCCCCATCCCTGTACACTCAATTGTAACTATGTACTTAATTCTAAGTTGTTAATTAATACTAGTTGTTAACATATTCCAGAATATGAAGCCTACTTCATCACGTCTGAATCAAGACTGTTCAGCTGATAAGCCCCAGGATGTTGATAATGGTAGATTTCAGCAATCGTAATTCCATTGAATGTCAAACCTTTCTCTGGTTGGAAATGGTCATTGCATGGTGCTTGTGTGGCGGAGATGTTGCTTGCTACTTAGTAACCCAAGCCTGTATGTTATCCAGATATTGCTACATATGAGTCATAAATGGTGCTGAATATTGTGCAATCATCATATAAAATCCCCACTTCTGACCTTCTGTTGTAAAGAAGCTCATTGATGAAGCAGCTGACGATACTTAAGCCTAGGACACGACCTTGATGAACTCCTGCAGTGATATCCCAGGACTGAGATTGCAGTCCAAGCAGGGAACAATTGTCCCCCAAACCCCATTGACTTCATAGAAACATAGGAAATAGGAGCAGGAGGAGGCTTTTTGGCCCTTTGAATCTGCTCCGCATTTCATTATGCTCATGACTGATCATTCAACTCAATTATCTGATATTGCCTTCCCCCGCCCCACTCCCCATATCCTTTGATCCCCCCCCCCCCCCCCTCCCGAGTGGTATATCTAACTCCTTCTTGAAAACATACAATGTTTTGACCTCAACTGCTTTCTGTGGTAGCAAATTCCACTGGCCGATCATTCCCTGGGTGAAGAAATGCCTTCTTATGTCTGTCCTAAATGGTTTACCTTGTATCGTCACACTGCGACCCCTGGTTCTAGACACACCCAACATCGGGAACATCCTTTTTGCAACTACCCTGTCTAGTCCTGTTAGAATTTTATAGGTTTCCTGCTCCTGTGTGAACATAGAATTTCCTATTCAATTGTGCTCTGCAGGTCCTTCGTATATGTTTCATCCTGAACCAGTTCCACTTGACAGTTTCTCTTTGCGGGGCGATTTGCCCCTGCCTTCTACTCTTGGGGACATGTTACTGTTGAATTTGTGCTGCTATAAAATTCAGTTGGAAATGAAGCATAACTGTCCACAATTAGGGAAGGATTAGGAATCATTGCAAGTGTGTACAAACATATACACTCTTTTAATGTACAGGCTAGCTTCAGACTCATTCTTTCTAAATGTACAATTATCAGAATTAGTAGGGCAGGGTGAAGAGCTAGGTCCAAAATCCATCTCGGTTGAAAAGGGGATTGAACCCATGCTGGTGGCATTTCCTCAACCATGTTCTTAATGTCTCATCAAATTAACTAATCAGCCCTACATAGAACATAGAACATTACAGGCCCTTCGGCCCTCGATGCTGCGCTGTTGCTCATTCTGGGTGAGTGTGCTTTACACTCAATTTGGCTCTGTTTCGTCCCTTAGCTCTAGAGTCGCCAGGTATCGTTAAGATACCGCCACAAAGCCGGGGGGAGGGGGGGGGGCTACGGGCTCGGTATGGGGGTTTGATGGCAAGCCAAGGCCCAAAACCAAACTATAAATAAATGCCTATAAACATGTGCCTCGGCCATATTGGGGAATGTAAAATATGTATGCTGGCTAAAGGGGGCGGCCACAATTATTGTTATGAAGATGCTTACCTGTAAATATTCATGTAAAATTTTTGTGTTTTCCTTTTTTTTTCTCTCTCTCTAATAACTTGTAATTTGTCATATATAAAATATGAAAACTCAATAAAAAAACATTTATAAAAAAAAAAGATACCGCCACAAGTTTCAAGTTCAAATTCAGACCAATAACTCAATACACCAGTTAGTAAGTTCAAACAAGACACGTTTATTATAATACAGTTATCTACTAATTGTGCATATAAAACTACAAGACTAGGCTAATCCTACCACTAACAGGCCAATACTTATCTGGAATAAGGGAACTGCCGGATCAGGGAACAACGGTCTCTTCCTTTGTCCTGGATCCGCAGGCTTCCAGTCGGTGTGGACTAAAGGGGTCAGGAGTGTCTACTCTCATAGCATGCGTTGTATGACACTTACTTGGTGGCGACTGCTGACCAGACCTCTCCTTCTAAAGGTTCTTCTACTGCAACGGTGTTCTGCTGGGAGGGCTGGCTGGTCAAGGAGAGGCTGGTCAAGGAGAGGCTGGCTAAGAGGAGCTGGTCAAGAGAGCGAATCACAGGGCAGCACGGTGGCGCAGTGGGTTAGCCCTGTTGCCTCATGGCGCCGAGGTCCCAGGTTCGATCCCAGCTCTGGGTCACTGTCCGTGTGGAGTTTGCACATTCTCCCCATGTTTGCGTGGGTTTCGCCCCCACAACCCAAAGATGTGCAAAGGTAGGTGGATTGAACACACTAAATTGCCCCTTAATTGAAAAAGAAATGAATTGGGTACACTAAATTTATTAAAAAAAAGAGAGCGAATCAGTTCTGGGACCTGTCTTTTATAGGTCCCAGGGGCTTTGTCTCCTTCAGGGCGGACCCTCTATAAACCTGCAATCGATTGGGTCTCTTCCCAATCAATTGATTTGAATTTCCCCAATAACGAGGCTGTCCCTCGATCACCGGCCGATTCCTTACACCTTATTGGTGCCCTTTGTCCCAGACTCTACTGGCGCCGGAATGTCTGGCCTTCCATAGAATGTTTAACTGTTTTGTCCATTGTGATTGGGAATCACCGTAAATCGCTTCATTAATATGCGCAGCTTGTTAGTTACAATTCTGTCGGGTTTCTGTGGCAGCTAGAATACAGGGGATTCTGCAGACTGCTGGTTTCTTTGCCAATGTCCATTTTACCCTGCAATCTTTGCGTTCTTCCATTTTGTGTGAGAAAGTGGCCAACCCAGGTGGCTACAGCGCCGACCTGTGAAACCACTCTAAAGCCCAACTACACTATTCCCTCATCATCCATATGTTTATCTAATGACCATTTAAATGTCCTTAATGTTGGTGAGTCCACTACTGTTGCAGGCAGGGCATTCCACACCCTTACTACTCTTTGAGTAAAGAACCTACCTCTGACATCTCCCCTCAATTTAAAACTATGCCCTCTCGTACCAGCCATCACCATCTGAGGAAAAAAGCTCTCAGTGTCCACCCTATCTATTCCTCTGATCATCTTGTATGCCTCAATTAAGTCATCTCTTAACCTTCTTCTCTCTAAGATCTTCCCTTCATACCAGGCAACATTCTGATCAATCTCCTCTGCATCCTTTCCAATGCTTCCACATCCTTCCGATAATGCAGCAACCAGAACTGCACACAATACTCCAAATGCGGCCGCACCAGAGTTTTGTACAGCTGCAACATGACCTCGTGGCTCGAAACTCAATCCCTCTACCAATAAAAGCTAACACCCCGTCCGCCTTCTTAACAAACCTATCAACCTGGGTGGCAACTTTCAGGGATCTATGCACATGGACCAAGATCTCCCTGCTCATCCACACTACCAAGAATCTTACCATTAGACCAGTACTCTGTCTTCCTGTTACTCCTTCCAAAATGTTTCACCTCACACTTTTCTGCATTAAACTCCATTTGCCACCTCTCAGCCCAGCTCTGCAGCTTATCTATGTCCCTCTGAAACCTGCAACATCCTTCCGCACTGTCCACAACTCCACCGACTTTAGTGTCATCTGCAAATTTACTCACCCATCCTTCTACACCCTCCTCCAGGTCATTTATAAAAATGACAAACAGCAGTGGCCCCAAAACAGATCCTTGTGGTACACCACTAGTAACTGGACTCCAGGCTGAACATTTCCCATCAACCACCACCCTCTGTCTTCTTACAGCGAGCCAATTTCTGATCCAAACTGCTGAATCATCCTGAATCCCATGCCTTTGTATTTTCTGCAATAGCCTACCGTGGGGAACCTTATCAAACGCTTTACTGAAATCCATATACACCATATCAAATGCTTTACCCTCATCCACCTGTTTGGTCACCTTCTCAAAGAACTCAATAAGGTTTGTGAGGCACAACCTACCCTTCATAAAACTGTGTTGACTATCCCTAATCAAATTATTCCTTTCTAGATGATTATAAATCCTATCTCTTATAAACCTTTCCAAGACTTTGCCCACAACAGAAGTAAGGCTCACTGGTCTATAGTTGCCGGGGTTGTCTCTACTCCCCTTCTTGAACAAGGGGACAACATTTGCTATCCTCCAGTCTTCTGGCACTATTCCTGTAGACAAAGATGACATAAAGATCAAAGCGAAAGGCTCAGCAATCTCCTCCCTAGCTTCCCAGAGAATACTAGGATAAATCCCATCCGGCCCAGGGGACTTATCTATTTTCACACTTTCCAGAATTGCTAACACCTCCTCCTTATGAACCTCAAGCCCTTCTAGTCTAGTAGCCTGTCTCAGTATTCTCCTCGACAACATTGTCTTTTTCCTGTGTGAATACTGACGAAAAATATTCATTTAGCACCTCTCCTATCTCCTCGGATTCCACGCACAACTTCCCACTACTGTCCTTGACTGGCCCTACTCTTACCCTAGTCATTCTTTTATTCCTGACATACCTGTACAATGTTTTAGGGTTATCCTTGATCCTACCTGCCAAAGACTTCTCATGTCCCCTCCTGGCTCTTCTTAGCTCTCTCTTTAGGTCCTTCCTAGCTAACCTGTAACTCTCGAGCGTCCTAACTGAACTTTCACATCTCATCTTTACATAAGCCTCCTTCTTCCTCTTGACAAGTGATTCACTACTTTAGTAAACCACGGTTCATTCGCTCGGCCACTTCCTCCCTGCCTGACAGGTACATACTTATCAAGGACACGCAATAACTGTTCCTTGAACAAGCTCCACATTTCAATTTTGCCCATCCCCTGCAGTGTCCTTCTCCAGCCGATGCATCCTAAGTCTTGCCTCATCGCATCATAATTGCCTGTCTCCCAGATATAACTCTTGCCCTGCGGTATATACCTATCCCTTTCCATCGCTAAAGTAAACATAACTGAATTGTGGTCACCATCACCAAAGTGCTCACCTACTTCCAAATCTAGCACCTGTCCTGGTTTATTACCCAGTACCAAATCCAATACAGCCTCGCCTCTCATTGGCCTATCTACATACTGCATCAGGAAACCCTCCTGCACACATTGGCACTGGTATGATGGTGGTCTTCTTGAAGCAGGTGGGAGCCTCGGAACAGAGTAGGGAGAGGCTGAAGATGTCACCGAACACACCGGCCAGTTGGTCCACGCAGGATCTGATTGCACGACCAGGACTCCATCAGGAATCTTTGCTTTCCGAGGGTTCACTTTCAAGAAGGCTGATCTGACTTTGGAGGCTGTGATGGAAGGTATGGGTGTGTCCGAGGCTATTGAGGCAGTTGACAACCAGTTGTTGGTTTCCTGCTCGAAACGAGCATAGAATGCATTGAGTTCATCAGGGAGGGGTGCGCTGTTGCCATGCCACAACCGATGAGAGTCCGTGTCATTAGCCTGTGACTCTGGCTTAGTCTGGTGTTGTCTCTTGGCAACTTACTGAATGGCTTTGCGGAGGTCGTACCTAGATTTCTTGTATAGGTCAAGGTCGCCTGTCTTGAACACCTCAATAGGGAGTGAATCCTCCGACTCTCTGAGGGCACCTTCTGTGGCCGCAGAGGGAGCAAATTCCCCGTAGCAGGACAGGTCAAAGTAAGCCAGAGTCCTTCAGGCCATTTCCCCTCTTCACATCCAGTGTCAAATCAAAAGTAAAATAGTGCAGATATTTGAAATCTGAAGAAAAAGCATAGAATGCTGTAAGTATTCAGCAAGTCAGGCAGCATCTACAGAGAAAGAAAACATAATGACACCAGACATTCTTGTCATGGTAAAGTAGCATGAACAATTGCATTGTGCACATTAAACTGAAAGAGCGTGAAAAAGAGGTTTGGTTTCAATATTTTAAAAACCGCAAAAAAGCAAAAAACCGCACCGACATCCTCAGAAGACAAACACATGACACAACTGACAGAGTACCCTTCGTCGTCTTCTTACTGGGCTCAACCCAGTCCAACGCCGGCATCTCCATATCATCAATATTTAATGTGTAATGATCATAAAAATAAACAATCACTGGAGAAACGCCCAACTGCCACAAGAAGCTTTTATAAATGCCGGCCGTCCCATGCATGCGTGCCCCATCAAGCGGATCTGGCAGTGAGTAGACCTGGAGTCCAGCGGGACAGACTGCCTCCTCCTGACGTTGGTGCTCTGTCCCAGTACCGCCCCCTCCTGATGTCATTGCCAGGACCAAATGTATTTTAAAAAATGATGGAGCCTTCCCGGCAGAAGTGGGCAGAGAGCAGGTAACGCGCCCAGCACCTTCACTAACGTCACGTGTCCTAATGTCCGTACTTCATGTGCAAAATCATGGCAGAGAGATACCTCCATCTTGTAGCTGTGAGCAAGAAAGCAATAGGACTGTGAAGAACATCTATAATAAGGAAGAGAGTGCCAGAGACACTAACAGGCCATGACCTCACAACGTAATCTGCTGCAGAGAGCTGCTCAGGAGAGCCCACAAAAGGACAAAGTAGTGCTGGTGTGAGCTCCAGGGCCTCTAGTGCACGACCCATTAAGAAGAAGCTGAAATAGGGCAGCACAGTGGAACAGTGGTTAGCACTGTCTGCCTCAAGACACCGAGGTCCCAGGTTCGATCTTGGCTCTGGGTCACTGTCCGTGTGGAGTCTGCACATTCTCCCCGTGTTTTTGTGGGTTTCGCCCCCACAACACAAAGATGTGCAGGGTAGGTGGATTGGCCACGCTAAATTGCCCCTTAATTGGAAAAAATGAATTGGGTACTCTACATTTATTTTTAAAAAGATGCTGAAATCAGGAACAAAGCAATATAAAGGTTATTACTCGAGGGATGGTTTTATTAATTGTCCCCATGCAAATCAGGATGTAAAGCCCATGTGTGTCATATGCAGGGAAGTACAGGCAAATTAAAATTTAAAACCCTCAAGGGCATATAAAGACTAAGGTGGCGGGTCCAAGGACAAACCTCTTGATTTTTTTCAGAGGAAGCAGTGGGAACTTAAATCATCAGCTGAATTCCTTAGCAGAAATATAACATTGAATGGCAAAGCAAGTAAGATCGTGAGGACCAAGCAAGATCACCTGTCACATTGAACACAAGCAAAAATGGTGTGTCGTGAAGGTGAGTCGCATAGCTTGGCCAGCGTGGGTGGTGAAGTTCAGTTGGCATGGGTCCTGGAGATCAGCCGGTTGGTAAAATTGGGTCCCGGGATAAAAAGTTTGGAAAGCTCTGCTCTTAATGAATCTTCAGCACTGATGCCCGACCTAGTCCAATCAAATGTTGCCCAGGTTCTTCAGAAATCTCCGCAATACAGATTCCAATCAAAGCTTTGTCCATTCTGTCATACTTGACATCATTGCTTACTGCCAATTAGATGACAACTGCTTCCCATCGTGTTAACTCGTAAGTGAATTCTATCTAAAGAAGCTTTGTAAAAGAAGCAAAAGTGACACGAGGAAAACCTTTGCATGCAACGAGTGGTTTAGGGCTGGAATGAAATGCCTTAGGGTGTTTTGGAGGCAGGTTCCATTGAAGCATTCAAAAGGGAATGAGACTGATATCTGAAAAAAAGGAAGAATATGCAGGGCTATGGGGAGAATGGCTGAGTGAAATATTCATTTGGAGAGGCGGTGAAAACGTGAGGGGCTGAATTACCTCCTTCTGCACTGTAATAGTTTTGTGATTCTGTGATTTGTTTTCAATGAAATCGAGGTCATTTTGGGCTACAAACCCTCCGTAATCGTCCTGGAATGTCCAGGAATTAAAGATAATTGAATATTGTGAAAAATATTAAAATATGTGCTTTTTGCATTTTCTCTGAATACTTCCATTTATTAAGCATCAAAATATTGGAGATGTATAAAACAGACAATTTAGCTGAAAAGGGTGGTTGGAGGTGTGAGATTACATGATAAAACCTCCAGGAATACGTTAGATTAGTGTTAGCAACTCTTGCATGTGCATAAGGTTAAAATTGTACTGTGGGATTTGTTAATATTTGGAGGTCTTACCCATGTGTATGTTTATGAAAACATTCTGAAACTGCACGTTCGTCACATCCAAGTGTATTATTCAATACTTTTAACACTGAACACACCCAGACTATTAAAATGGCCACTTCAAATCACGTGACCTTTGGCAGTTTGAGCTTCAGACTGTCTAAAGCCTCAAGCGAATATCTGATTAAATATGGACATTCATCCAGAGGGGACAAGGGATGAGGAAACACATGCGTGCGACCACAACTACAACCCCAAAGTACTCCCGGTTGGCACCAAACACATCCCTGGTACATTTTCGCACCAGGAGGCAACATGCATATAACTAACATAGTACAGTAGTGGCAACTGATCACCGGAGCTCCAAATGTAGGGGGCCACATATCTGTAGATATGTTACTTTTGCATGCATACCTGTTTATTTTTTCTTTTATATACCCATTTTGTAGATTTCCCTTTAATGTTATGTGATATCCCTTGTAATGTTAGAAATAAATGTGGAACCAATAAAAATATATTTTTTTAAATGATCCACAGCCATTCAGGGAAATCATACATCGCTTTGTTTAAGGATGGATCAGCAAAAGGAAGAAAAGTATTCCAGCCGACCTAACTGCTTCATACTGGACAAAGGGGACACCAAAACTCAGTAAGATAGATATGAATGCATGCTATCAACATTCCTTTGTATTATGGTAGTTTACCTCATCCGAAATAGCTTGGGTGAATCTCCAGCTATGAAATGACATCACATGATGGTTAGAATCAACATACGCACCACCTTTTTGTTTTGAAACAGGACTTTCAACTTGTGGAAGTCACATGATGAGGGAACTGTTTTTGTCTCTGCTTTTAAAACAGCAAGAAGCTGCTTGTAGGCAAAGAGTTTCTCCAAAACTAGTTGCAAGCCATCCAAACAGCCCTCCGACTGTCCACCCCCTCTGGAGTTCCAAACCCATCTGATTTACTGGAGCAATTGTCTGGTGAGCACCAGATAGTGTCCCAGGAGCCTCTTCACTAAAGTGATCGGCCGAAGTGAGTGTCTCTGGGGTGGTGGAGGGTGTTGGAGACAACTGTGATGGGAAATCTGTGTCATCATCAGACTCAAGCTCTGGGAGTTTCCTGGGTTTCAGACATATTGCTCCCCTTCGTGTCGGTGTCATCATCGCTGCTCAGCGCACAGTGGGGAGGCGGGGGCTATGGCTATGGCTTTTGCTGGGGGTTAGGACACCAGAAGGATCTGCCCCATCCCCTGCAGTTCCTGTAAGACACACGACAAGGTGCGTTGACATTCTTTTTTATTTTACATTTTTTAAGAGAGGGAACACTTAATTAGCTGCCATCACAACTTGCTGCTTCTTTCAATCTGCACGGCTCCGGCTTTGCCCTCCAGCTTTGAGAGATTGAGAGCCGTTAATTGGCTGACCTGTAGAAAATCACAATGAGATCACAAAATGGGCTTCTGATCCACATTGCATCCTGGTGGCAGGGTTCAGAAGGCCGCACGGAAAATCCTGCCCTACAAATTAACCTTTTACTATAAATATATAAAAATCAAACTAGATCAATGTCTGGCCTATATGTGACTACAGTTCCGCACTAATGTGGCTGAGTCTTAACTGCTGCACTGGGAGAGCGATCCAAGACAAAGACCCATGGCAATTTGTGTTGGGCAATAAACACTTGGTTTGCTAAAACCCAAGTATGGATGAAAATAATATAAGTGAAACAGAGAATATTTATGACATGATAATGGTTATTTTTCTATTTGACTTCTCCCATTTTGAGATTAATTGTAGTGATGGGTGTCTCCAGAGGTGCCTGTCACACCAGCCATAATGGTGGGATCCTGCACCAGATTCTGGAACCTCATTAAATATGCACAAGTGCGTTCCCCCAGACACGTCTGGCCAGCAGTTAATTGGGCTGCCCACCCTCAGCTGATGGGTTCAAAGATGCTGCCGCCATATTTAAATACAAGTCCAGCACACTCGTATCACTCCATAGTATTCATAAAATTCTTACAGTGCAGATTGAGGCCATTTGCCCATTGAGCCTGCGCTGACCCTCTGAAAAAGCACCTACCGAGGCCCACTCCTCTGCCCCATCCCCGTGACTCCACCCAACTTGCACATCTCTGGACACTAAGGGGCAATTGATCATGTCCAATCCAATCCTAACCTGCACATCTTTGGGCTGTGGGAGGAAACCGGAGCACCCAAAGGAAATCCACACTGACACGGGGAGAAAGTGCAAACTCCATACAGTCACCCAAGGCCGGAATTGAACCCGGGTCCCTGGTGCTGTGAGGCAGCACTGCTAACCACTGTGCCACCGTGCCCCCCTCTCCAACCCACCTGTCTTCAACAGACCACACAGGAAGTCAATAACCCGGTGGAAAAAGGCCAGCAACCTCAAGAGGAAGTCTATTCCTAAATTCAACCACCTTCCTCCCAAGCTCATCACCTGAGAGGTGCCCATGTCCCACTTTAACCTCGATGCACCCCATCCGGAGTCTTCATCCATCCCGTTCCAGTAAATAATTTGGTATCACGTTTTGCTTGTGAGCTTGTCGGGGTCCAGCTTCCCTCCCTTCAGTCTTCCTGTGGTAGTCTGTGTAGAGGTATTACGGTACCCAGTAATGCTGGAACACCATTGGTAGATAATGTATGCTTTCCATTGGTCGAGCCTGTATGGTAGCTCCGCCCTGCAAGGCGGAGTATAAGAGCCCGTGAAGCCCCAGCAGTTTTCTTTCTGTACCTGAGCTGCTGGGGGGGAAACATCTAGCTTATTAAAGCCTTCAGTTGTACTACAACCTCGATTAGTAGTCATTGATTGCGCATCAATTTAATAAGCTAGATTTAAAGAATGGAGCTCCGGATCAAGCCGGAGTGTCTGCAACTCAACCCCCAGGCAGTAAACTCGGCGGCGACTTTCAAGCACTGGCTGGCATGCTTCAACGACTACCTCGGAACGGCAGAAAACACACCCACAAGAGAACAGAAACTGCAGATCCTGCACTCGAGGGTGAGCCCAGAAGTCTACACCCTCATCGAGGACGCGGACGACTTTGATGCCGCGATGGAGTTGCTGAAATTACATTACATTCGCCCTGTAAATCAGGTCTCCGCCCGGCACCTATTAGCGTCGAGGCGACAAAGCCCTGGTGAGTCACTAGAAGAATTCTACTGTGCGCTCCTAGTGTTGGAAAGAAACTGCAGCTGCTTGCAAGTTTCAGCAAACGACCACACTGAACTGTTGATTCAGGATGCTTTTGTTGCGGGTATGCTGTCCTCTCAAATCCGCCAGCGTTTGCTGGAGAAAGAAACTCTCGGCCTCAAGGAGGCTCGGGCCCTTGCCGGCTCCCTGGATGTGGCTTCCCGAAATGCCCGCGCCTACGCCCCCGACCGTGCAGCAGCCCCCTGGGCAGCGTGAAATCCCTCTGCAGCCGACTCCGAGGCGATGCCCCACACCCCCGTACAAGCTTGCGCTGCAAGACGGCCCGGCAAACCCGAGGGGCCCTGCTGCTATTTTTGCGAGCAAGCCAAATACCCCCGACAGCGCTGCCCAGCCCATTCGTCCACATGTAAAGGGCCACTTTGTGGCGGTATGGCAGGCCCGGGCGGTCACTGCGGTCTCCGGAAGCGAATGAGGACTGACACTACAATCTTCTCCACGGGCTCCGTGCGGCCAGCGAGGGCTGCCATCTTCCTCCTCCAGGGCCACATGTGGCCTCCGGGCGCCGCCATCTTGTCCCCCTGACACCGCGTGTGATGGATGGGCGCCGATATTTTGTGCACCCACAGCCATGTGCGACCAGTGTGCGCCGCCATCTTGGATGGACTCCCAGGACCTCGGTGCAGATGACCACACACAGCCCAACGAGAACACCCAGCTGCTGCCACGATTAGCCTCGGTGACCCTGGACCAGTCTCGGCCTCGAACACTCTCAACTGCTGCAACAACGGTGCTAATCAACGGACATGAGACGTCCTGCTTAATCGACTCTGGGAACACGGAGAGCTTCATACACCCCGACACGGTAAGGCGCTGTTCTCTCCCTGTCCATTCTGTTAATCAAAAAATCTCCCTGGCCTCCAGTTCCCACTCAGTAGAGATAAAGGAGTTCTGTGTAGCAAACCTCAGGGTCCAGGGAAGAGAGTTCAAAAATTACCGGCTCTACATCCTTCCCCATCTCTGCGCGGCCACACTCCGAGGGTTAGACATCCAGTGCAACCTCTAAAGTCTAACTTTCAAATTCGGCGGCCCTATACTCCCCTCACTGTCTGCAGCTTCGCGACCCTCAAGGTCGATCCGCCTTCCCTGTTTGCGAACCTCATCCCGGATTGCAAACCCGTCGCCACCAGGAGCAGACAGTACAGTGTCAAGGACCGGTTCTTTATTAGGTCAGAGGTCCAACGGCTACTGAGGGAAGGAGTCATTGAAGCTAGCAACAGTCCCTGGAGAGCTCAAGTAGTGGTGGTAAAGACCGGAGAGAAGCAGAGGATGGTCATCGACTACAGTCAGACCATCAACAGGTTTACGCAGCTGGACGCGTACCCTCTCCCCCGCATATCCACCCTGGTAAACAGGATCGCGCAATACAAGGTCTTCTCCACGGTGGACCTTAAGTCCGCTAACCACCAGCTCCCCACCCGCACGAGTGACCGCAAGTACACTGCCTTCGAGGCAGATGGGCGGCTCTACCACTTTTTAAGGATTCCCTTCGGTGTCACTAACGGGGTCTCGGTCTTCCAACGAGAGATGGACCGAATGGTTGACTGTTACGGTTTACGGGCAACATTCCCGTCTCTCAATAATGTCACCAGCAGGACCACGACACCAACCTCCGAAAATTCCTCCAGACCGCAAAAATCCTTAACCTTACGTATAACAAGGATAAACGCGTGTTTAGCACCGACCGCCTAGCCATCCTCGGCTACATAGTGCAAAATGAAGTTATAGGCCCCGACCCTGAATGCATGCGCCCCCTCATGGAGTTCCCCCTCCCTCACTGCTCCAAGGCCCTGAAGTGCTGCCTCGGTTTTTTTTCTTACTACGCCCAGTGGGTCCCCAACGATGCAGACAAGGCCCGTCCTCTGATCCAATCCACAGTTTTTCCACTGTCGATAGATGCCCGCCAGGCCTTCAGCCGCATCAAAGCAGACATTGCAAAGGCCATGATGCATGCCATTGATGAGTCCCTCCCCTTCCAGGTCAAGAGCGATGCGTCTGACGTAGCTCTGGCGGCCACCCTCAACCAAGCGGGCAGACCCGTGGCCTTTTTCTCACGTACCCTCCATGTTTCCGAAATCCGCCACTCCTCAGTCGAAAAGGAGGCCCGGGTTATAGTAGAAGCTGTGCGACATTGGAGGCATTACCTGGCCGGCAAGAGATTCACTCTCCTCACTGACCAACAGTCGGTCGCCTTCATGTTCGATAATGCACAGCGGGGCAAGATAAAAAACGATAAGATCTTGCGGTGGAGGATTGAACTCTCCACCTATAACTATGAGGTCTTGTATTGTCCCGGGAAGCTAAGCGAGCCTCCTGATGCCCTGTCCCACGGCACACGTGCCAATGCACAAGTGGACTGCCTCCGAGCCCTCCACGAGGACCTCTGTCACCCGGGGGTCACTCGCTTCTTCCATTTTGTCAAGACCCGCAACCTGCCCTACTCCATCGAGGAGGTCAGGACAGCAACCAGGAATTGCCAAATCTGCGCCGAGTGCAAGCCGCACTTCTACCGGCCAGAGAAAGCGCACCTGATAAAGGCTCCCTGTCCCTTTGAACGCCTCAGCATGGACTTCAAAGGTCCCCTCCCCTCCACTGACCGCAACACGTACTTCCTGAACGTGATCGACGAGTACTCCCGATTCCCATTCGCCATCCCCTGCCCCGACATGACCACAACCATTGTCATCAAAGCCCTCCACAGCATCTTTACACTGTTCGGGTTCCCCGCTTACATACATAGTGATAGGGGGTCCTCCTTTATGAGCAACAAACTGCGTCAGTTCCTGCTCAGCAAGGGCATTGCCTCGAGCAGGACGACCAGTTACAACCCCCAGGGTAACGGGCAGGTAGAGAGGGAGAACGGAACGGTCTGGAAGACCGTCCTACTGGCCCTACGGTCCCGAAATCTCCCAGTCTCCCGTTGGCAGGAAGTTCTCCTGGATGCCCTCCACTCCATCCAGTCACTGCTGTGCACCACAACCAACCAAACACGTCACGAACGTCTCCTTGTCTTCCCCAGGAAGTCCTCCTCTGGGACCTCGCTCCCGACCTGGCTGGCAGCCCCCGGACCCATCCTGCTCCGAAAACACGTGCGGACGCACAAGTCGGACCCGTTGGTCGAGAGGGTCCATCTTCTCCACACTAACCCCCAGTACGCCTACGTGGCGTACCCCGACGGCCAACAAGACATGGTCTCCCTACGAGACCTGGCGCCCGCCGGATCCCCGCGCACACCCCCGCCACCAGTCCCACCCTCCATCACACTGGTGCACCTTACAGCTGCCCCCTTCCCAGGAGGATCGGTTCTTCCGCCGGCCCCGTCCAGGCCCCCCCGCCCACCGATGCACCCCGTAGACGCTCCCTTCCCAGGTCAATCAGCTCCCCCACCAGCGCCGTCTAGGGGTGTTGAGGCTGCCACAGAGATCGAAACCACGCTCCCGGAGTCACAGACGCCTGAACCTCCACCGGCGTCACCACCAAAGCTTCGACGATCACAGAGGACGACCAGGGCCCCCGATCGACTGATTGCTTCATTTTAACGTGTATATAGTTAATTGTAAAATTGTAAATAGTTACGATAATAAGGTAAAACGCTGTACGGAGGTATTACGGTATCTCCATAAACATAATTTCTACCATGTTGTAATAGCCACCACCCCCGCCGGACTCTTTTTTAACAGGGGGTGAATGTGGTAGTCTGTGTAGAGGTATTACGGTACCTAGTAATGCTGGAACACCATTGGTAGATAATGTATGCTTTCCATTGGTTGAGCCTGTATGGTAGCTCCGCCCTGCAAGGCAGGGTATAAGAGCCCGTGCCACCCCAGCAGCTTTCTTTCTGTACCTGAGCTGCTGGAGGGGAAACATCTAGCTTATTAAAGCCTTCAGTTGGACTACAACCTCGCTTTAGTAGTCATTGATCGTGTATCACTTCCCTCTGCCTTCCATTGTTTGCCTCCTCCAGGGGCTGGTTTAGCTCACTCAGCTAAATCGCTGGCTTTTAAAGCAGACCAAGCAGGCCAGCAGCACGGTTCGATTCCCGTACCAGCATCCCCGGACAGGTGCCGGAATGTGGCAATTAGGGGCTTTTCACAGTAACTTCATTGAAGCCTACTCAATAAAGCGATTTTCATTTCATTTCATCCACCTCTTTGCCCCTCTTCCTGCCATCATGCGCCCTCGCCCTAACCCCCTTCCTTGCACAGTGACCCTCTACACGGCCCACCTTGTCTTGCCCATCCTCACCTTACACTCCACTCCCAATCGAACTTCGGACCTTTGCGGTGGCTGCATGAGTCCGGCAGCACAATGCTGTCCAGGTGGACACTGGTGTGCAGCACCAAGATGGGGGGAAAAGACCCCTGTACTCCCCAATACCAGGCGCAGCCCTGAACTGAGACGGTGACACAGCAGTGTCCATGCGTGCAGAAGCACTTTGCTGTCCATGAAGATCAGCTTGGCATGGAGAAGAAGGGCAAGAACTGGTCTATCCTAGCGGAGTGTTGGAGAGTGGATCAGGAACAATGCAGCACTATGTCAGAGAGCGTTGTTGCATTCACCACAAAGTCTCTGGCATACTGAGGACCATTTTGTGCACTCCACTCTTGCTCTCTATCAATTGGGATTGACGCTGACGTGATTTCCTGCTGGTGTGACGCCAGGTTGGAAGACTTGACACCAGCGGGCAGCTGTTTTAATGAGCATTCATGAGAAGCAAATTAATGCAAATAGCATTCGCGCCACCTGTCAGCAGGATGACTGACCGCCATTAACCTGCCATTGGGAGAATTGCAATGTGATTTTACGTCGACGGGTTTTGGCTCCCAACCAATTCTCTGCATCTGCCCATCATCAAACCCACTGTGGGCGGTTTGGGAGAATTTCACCCAGGATTCTTCAGTTGGTGAATGCTGGCTTGGGAACTTTGCAACTTGCAGCTACATTTCTCAAATTCAAGTTTGCTGTTATGGTGTCCTGGTTAAAACGGGGCAGTAGAAAGATAAGTTGCCTATTGCAGAGCTGGAGGCTTTGCTGGCAGCCAGTAGTGTGACTTCCAGAGTTTAATGGATAAAGTACTGACTGCACAGTGTGATGCTGAGGCACACAAAAGGACTTATGTTTGCTTTGCATTCTGCACTGCATTAGCTGTGTGCAGCTGGTGTCAGCAGGGAATTTATTATTTACCACAATGACCCATGCCTGTAATTTATCCTGCTACTGAAACACAGGTGCCACAGCACTTGTGGGAAGCAAGCATCTCCAAATAGCATTGCTGGAAAGTTGGGAGTAGAATCCTGAATGTTAGAATTTTTCAAGCTCTGCTTATTTTCATAAAAGTTAATCACAGGGTGGCAAAGGAAAAATGAGACGTGCACAGGTCAAATCCGGCAAACCTACTTTTATTGACAGGCTTAGGTTAAAGCAACAGACAAATGTTTCTGCTTGACGTCACTCCATGGATAATGCTTAGGAATCGTCTTACATGCCACCATTTTGTTCCATGGTCTGAAAGAAAGGAACAAATATAAAATTACTTATTGCGACAACCCGATTGTATTCTTGGCCTGTACTGAGTTAGCTGCTGTCCGTCGGGTTTGAAATCAGAATGCTACAATTACCAAGGCTGATAGGGAAGAGAAAAGCAAAATTCATTCAGGGCTCCGACGGTCTCTGTCTAGAAAGTGCCTCTATTGATGTTTAACAAGGAAATATTTGACTCAACAGTGATAGCAAAACTAGCAACACCATTTATTTGCATTTACTTGTACTAAAAGGTTCCCAGGTGATTCACAGGATTGCGATCAGGCAAAAATTATCACCGAACCAATCAAGGAGATATTAAGATAGATGATCAAAAGCTGGGCCAAAGACGTAGATTTTAAGGAACTTAAGTGAGGAGAGATCGATGAAGAGACGCTGAGGTTTAGGTCAGGAATTCCATAGCTTGGGGTCCAGACCTTTGAAGACATAGCTGCTAATGACCAGAGTTGGATGAAAGCAGAGTTCTCGAAGAACCTGCTGATACGAGCCCACATCATAGGGACCCTATGCACCACCTTAAACTGTATCAGGCTCATCCTGGCACAGGATGATGTTGAATTCATCCAGTGCATAATTTGACTCCAGCCCCCCACCCCCAAATTATATCCCCAACTCCTCCTCCCACTTCCATCTTGATGTGTTATCTGTGTTGGTCTAACATCAACTGCAACTGGATGCAGTAAAATGAGAAACAGGCTTCCGACACAGGAGATGGTCCAACAATGTTTTATTGAACCTGTTGATTGCTGTACATAATCTGCTGTGGGTTGACACTCTATTAGCCTAACTGATAACTCCAACTGGCTTGACCAGACTAGCTCTCTATCACATGGTGATGATGTTGATTGGCCTGTGCACTGCGACTATCTCCCTAGCCATGTCCTGTGAGAGAGGGAGAGCCTTAATGCCCTGTGGGTTTTATAGTGGTGGTGTCCTGTCTGGTGATTGGTTGTTCTGTGTCGTGTGTGTTCATTGGTTATCCTGTGTGTCAATCACTGCCTGTCTGCATCTCATTATATACATGAGTGGATATTATGATACATCTTATCTCCTCCACTGGCACCTTCTCCATTTCCAACAACCATCCATAAATATCCACCATCCTCCCTTCCCCCAGCTTGTCCCGTGTTAACAATCTATCCAATAGAGTATGCCTTGGTAGCTGGGAAAACGAGGGTAGCTCCTCTCACGCAAAGTCCTGCAACTGCATGTGCCTGAATTCACTCCCCCTCAGCAGCTAATACTTCCCCTGCAAATCTTCCAGCCTCGCAAACCTCCCCTCCATGAACAGATCCCTTACCTGTTCTACCCCTGCCCTCTGACAACTCCTGTACATCACATATAGCCCTGCTGGTACAATTTGTGATTCTCACATAATGGGGCGAGCACAGACATACTTCCGACCCCAAAGTGCCGCCTCAGCTAGTTCCAGACATTGAGGGATGACACCACTACCAGACTAATAATGTACCTAACCAGGGTGAACGGGAGAGGCGCCATCGCCAGGGCCCTTAAGCACACCCCCACACAGGAGGCCACCTATACCCATTTCCACCTGCCCCCACCACCATCACACATTTTCCACATTGGCCGCCCAATAATAATGCAGCAGGTTTGGAAGTGTCAGACCCCCACTGTCCCCTCTGCAGAAGAGCTCTCTAAATCCTGGGCAACCTGCCTGCCCATACGAAGTTTGAGATTAACTTATCTACCTTCTGAAAGGACGCCCTTAGAAGGAATATCGGGAGATACTGAAAGGCAAATAAAAACCTCAGAAGGATATTTATTTTTATGGTCTGCACCCTCCCCACCAAGGACTGCAGAAGGGCATTCCACCTCTTTAGATCCCCTTTTACCTCCTCTACCAAACTGGCCAAATTCCACTTATGCAACTGAATTCCCAAATACCGAAACCTGATTTTGGCCAGTTTGAGTGACAGGCTTCCCAAATTAGTACTCCTCCCCAAGACATTCACTCTTTGCCATATTTAGTTTTTAACCCAGAGAAGGCGCCAAACTTCCCTATCTTCCCCATGCACTCCAGCAGATTCGAAATGTATAGTAACAGATCATCTGCATACAATGACACCCTGCTTCCTGCCACACCTTTCAATGCCCTTAAGTTTCTTGACGTCTGGAGTGCACTAGCCAAAGGCTCAATAGCCAGCGCAAACAGCAACGGGGTCAACGGGCATCCCTGTCTCGTACCCCTATGTAGTTGAAAATATCCTGAGCTCATATTCGTCCTCACACTTGCCATGGAGGTGGCATACGGCAATCATACCCAAGAAATGATCGGCGGACCAAACCCAAACCGCCCCAGGATCTCAAACAAGTACCTCCAGTCTACCCGGTTAAAAGCCTTTTCCACGCCCATTGAAATAATAACTTCTGGTGCCTTTCCATTACGGACCATGATGTGTTGGGTACTCTGGATCTGTGGAGACTGTGTTTATCTCAGCAGTAACACATACAGGCTACCAACACTTGAAAATAGTACAACTCTATTTTATTAAGCTAGAAACTGTTGAACATACTTTCACTGTGGGTCGACACTATGTTAGATTAAACTAAAGACCTATGCCTATCCTAACCAGTCTATGCACTCAGCACATGGTGAAGATCTGTGCTGTAAGCTGTGAGCTCTGTCCTTCTGAGAGGCTGCATCCCGAATGAGCGGGAAAACTGATGCCCTCTGTCTTTATAGTGAGTGTGCTCTAACTGGTGATTGGCTGCGGTGTTGTGTGTGTTGATTGGTCCTGCTGTGTGTCAATCAGTGTGTGTCTGCACCATGATATACTGGTGTGTATATTATGACAATCACCACATTCAATAGTCACCTTATGGTGCTCAATAACTGTTGTCCCTTAACAAAACCCGTCTGATCCTCAGAGACCTGCTCCAGCAGGCACCTCTGCAATCACCTGGCCAGCACCTTAGCCAGCAACTTCACATCGGTGTTTTAAAGGGATATGGGCTCAGAAGACCCTCATTCCACTGGGTCCTTATCCTTTTTCAGGATCAAAGAGATCGATGCCTGAGCCAGCATGGCTGGCAGCTCCCCACAAGCCAACAAGTCATGATACATCCCCAGGCGCCAACACTGCCAAAAATTGTTTATAAAATTCCACCATTATAATTTAATATTGAGAATCTTTGTGTTTAATAGTACTGTTCTGTAAAAATAATTTATTTTTCCAGATGTCTGCAAGATCAATATTGTACTATCAGAAAACTCCGACTACCTGGATTATCTTATGAATTTGATACAATACAGTACTCACATTTATTTAAGTAAAATTAACTTGTAATAGTTTCTTACAGAATAGATTCTTCAGTTAATCATTAAAACATGTTCTTTCCAAAGTGCATCCAAGGCTTCCTTCCCTACCTTTCTGAGTGATCTTCAGCCCTTGCTACCCACTTCTAAATCACTTTGTTAACATTCCCTCCATTTCATTCCGGAGACAGACCTTTCTGTGATCGTGCCATCATCCTTTAGAATTCCGTCCTACAATCATTTTGTTTTACCATCTCCTTTTCTCCGAAAGTCAACTGATGACCCATCTTTTTGACCTCACTCCTGAGCTCTCCTTATATTTTCCTTCCTTTCCTTCCTCTTCACTGCTATTCTGCTCTGCTTTGTCAAGAACTCTATGATGTTTTCCTTTATACGAGAAGCCCAACGGAAGGCCAGCAGAAGCTTTAATAACATTTTGTTCTTGAATGAGAGGAACAGGTGACATAATAAAGAAGCAACATGGATGCTGAAAATCTGAGATAAAAGCAGAAAGTGCTGGAAATACCCAGCGGGTCGGTCAGCGTCCATACGGAGAGGAGCAGAGTTAATGTTTTAGTTCATTGACCTTTCATCAGACAATACAACACCGAACGCCTACCTGATAAACCCAGTCGGTATAGGCTGACACCCGAGTAAAAACTGTGGGCTTCTTGTCCACAATACAAGAGATTGGTCCGAAGCTTACAATGCCATAGATAACCCACAGTCCAGCTTCATTCTGACAGTTCAGGGGACCGCCAGAATCTCCCTGTGAACAAGAAAGTGCATAGGCTGAGATGAGGCCAGTTAATTCATTCCTTCTATGAACCACAGCACATGAATTACATTGTGGACTCTGTAACCTCCTGAGGAAAATTTTTGAAATGTAGTATGAACCATAAAGGCATTCAAGAAAATGTCCAGAATGCGCATATGTTCCCAGAGCTCCAAAGTTCAGTCTTGTTGCTGTGCTGTGGATAACATTCTGGTGACCATTATGCTGTACGGAATGTTTGGGCTTCTCCATCCATATAAGCCCCGATAGCCTCTCAATCAGATATTTATCTATCTACTCTCTGAAGCAATAAGTTGATTCAATAGGCGAATTCTGCTGAAACTCAGTAAATAGGGGGACAGCCACTATTAGCTATTATCTAGCCCGTCAGGAATTACGTTTGGCAAAGCTTGTTAACTTATGTGGAACAATACGTAAAGTATTTTATCACTGATTTTCTATAGGTTGAATGTATGGACTGGGGTGGGGGAACTAGTCTTCTACTTGCGTTCCTCAGAAGATTAAGGAAATTTCATGATGGAGCAAATTATGTTTTTTTTTGAAGGGGGTTATAGTGCACCAATCCATCTTTTATATCTGACATTAACAGTGTGATGTTAAGGACTCTAATGATTTGCATCTATTTTACACATGTATATTTCTTGACATTTTAGTCACCCTGCCTTTTTGATGAACTCTTCTGTTGTTCTTTCCCGTTATCTCCCTTTGCCAGCTGAGAGGATAGCCTGAAGACTGAGTTCCTCTGCCAGCATTGCTGTGTGATCAGCCTCCTGGAGAACGGCTGGTTTTGATTTGACTTTCTATGGGGTACTTTGCCTTTCTTTGTTTCTTGAGTCGATGTAAACTTGTCTAGTATCATTCTACGTCAAAGCTCCATTGGCATTGTGCATCCTTCCCATTTAAGTTTAAATCAGGCTTTTTCTCAATGAAGCAAGCAGACTGATGGCCCACTCAGACCCCATTCAAATTGACCATTAATAAGCCGAACTAATAGTGCACGAAGAAGACAAACTTTCACGACCTCTGCAAAGTGCCTTACAGCCAAATAATTACTTTTGTCGTGTGTTCACCATCGTACGGTCGAAAATGCAGCAGTCAATGTGAGCACGGGGCGAATGAATGAACAATCATCAGATAATCTGTTTCAGTGATGTTGTTTGAGGCTAGAACACTCTTCCGTTAATCATCTTCTCACTCTGGAAAAACGCATTTGGGTAGATTTGCACTTCTGGCAGTGGTGGCATAAGGGTGGTAGTGGTTCATCCACCAGTTAAACAACCCTCCCAATTCTCCTGCTCATTTAATGCACTGGCATCTTTTTTCCAGCACTGCTGAATGGAAACCTCCCCCTTTAGAGTTTAGTTGCCTTTTCCCTCCCCTGGAAAATTTCTCTTGGGTGAAATTGACCAATTGTTGAATGGGGAAATATGGACATGTCTGTACATTCCGCCATTGTGTAAAAACAGACCTTCCTACAACAACCTGCTGAGTCATTGGACAACACAGTCCAAATGCAATTGGCTAATCAAACTAATGGATCATTGTGGACACAGAAATGTGTCCACTCAATCTACAGTGCAAACCCGTGCCATACCGACCCAAGGGCACATCAGGGTGCCCCTACTCATCTGGAGTAAATACAGAGACTGCATCATGATGACAATATAGATGAACAGAGACCATTACCTGACATCCACCCATCACACCATCACCCCCTGCACAGACCATGTTTTCGGTGACCATGTATGACCACCAGTATGGAGATGTGCACGTAGCATGGTCCACCACAGGGAGCAGAGCTTGCTGCAGAGTGGGAGAGGGGAGACCAAAAGCTGAAAGAGCAACAGAATAGAATGGTTTAATTTAACAAATTCTTTGGTCAATCTTCAAATTCTATGGCCCTAATGTTCCCAACAATTGTTCCCAACAATTTCAGTTTGGTGATCCAGTGGCAAAGTTGTGTATTTAATGGATTACTTGTGCCATGATTTCCTTTTTATTTTGTGCCATTCATTGTGTTGTAGAATGACAGAGGCCAGCACGGTAGCACAGTGGTTGGAACTGTTGCTTCACAGCACCAGGGATCCGGGTTCGATTCCTGGCTTGGGTCACTGTCTGTGCGGAGTCTGCACATTCTCCCCGTGTCTGCGTGGGTTTCCTCTGGGTGCTCCGGTTCCCTCCCAGTCCCAAAAAAACGTACTTGTTCAATGAATTGGACATTTTGAATTCTCCCTCCGTGTATCTGAACATGCGCCATGGTGTGGCGACCAGGGCATTTTCACAGTAACTTCATTGCAGTGTCAATGTAAGCCTACTTGTGTCACTACTAAAGATTATTATTATAGAAGGTAACATTAGCTAATGTCTGCCCTGAAATGGCTGAGTATTTTATGAAGGTAGAATAAAGAATATAGTCATGATGTGGAGATGCTGGCGTTGGACTGGGGTGAGCACAGTAAGAAGTCTTACTGTTAAAGTCCAACAGGTTTGTTTCAAACACAAGCTTTCGGAGCACAGCTCCTTCCTCAGCTGCGCCTCTGAAAGCTTGTGTTTGAAACAAACCTGTTGGACTTTAACCTGGTGTTGTAAGACTTCTTACAAAGAATATAGTGACATCTAGTGGTAAAATGTCCATGCTGCAAAATCACCTTAGTTTTACTAATATAAGGAGTGAGGTTTTCTCTGGCTACTTTAGGTGTTAAAGAATCTCTGAGGTGACCAAGGTGGAGTCCTAAACTGAAGTGGCATTTAGCTCACATTTAGTGGAAGCTGCCATCTTCATAAAAGACTTGAAGCTGCAGCTGCCATAGGATAGTGACAGGGAAACGCAGTGGACTCTTCAGCCCCCTGTGAACAAAGGACATCTGTCTCTGGACCTCCTCCATTAGAACCAAAGGTAGTGATCTCAGGATTACTACCAGTGCCACGTGCTAGTCAAAGTAGAACTGACAGGATGTACAGGATAAATACATGGCTGAAGAGATGGTGTCAGGGGGAGGGTTTCAGATTCCTGGGGCATTGGGACCGGTTCTGGGGAGGTGGGACCTGTACAAACTGGACGGATTACACCTGGGCAGGACTGGATCTGATATCCTGGGGGGCTATTTGCCAGAGCGGCTGGGGAGGGTTTAAATTGAAATGCTAGGGGGATGGGAACCTATGCAAGGAGCCAGAGAAAGAGGGAGCAAGGACAAAAACAAAAGGTAGAAAAGTGAATCAGAAAAGTGATAAGTGGAGAAACCAAGGGCAAAATTCAAACAGGGCAGTAGAGAAAAATATTGGGAGCAAGACAAATAATGTGACAAAGACAAACTTAAAGGCTCTGTGCCTTAACGCACGGAGTATTTGCAATAAAGTGGATGAACTAATCGCGCAGATAGATATAAATGGGTATGATATAATTGGGATTACGTTGACATGGCTGCAGGGTGAACAGGGATGGGAACTGAATGTTCCAGGGTTTCCGGTACTCAGGAAGGACAGGCATCAAAGAAAAGGTGGTGGCTGGCACTAATGGTTAAAGAGGAAATGAACACAATAGTGAGAAAGGATATTGGCTCTGACAATGTGGAATCTGTATGGGTAGAGTTGAGAAATACCAAGGGACAAAAAACATTAGTGGGTGTCATATATGGACCCCCAAACTGCACTGGTGAGGTTGGGAATGGCATTAAACAAGAAATTAGATATGCATGTAACAAGGAAATATCGGTGATCATGGATGATTTTAATCCACATAGATTGGGCAAATCAAATTAGCCACAATGCCATAGAGGAGGAATTCCTGGAGTGTATATGGGATGGTTTTCTTGACCAATATGTGGAGGAACCAACTAGTGAGCAGGCCATCTTAGATTGAGTACTGTGTAATGAGAAGGGAATCATTGCGACCTGGCTCTATGAGACACCTTGGGGATGAGCTACCATAACAAGCGAGAATTTTTTATCAAGATGGAGAGTGAAGTAGTTGATTCGGCGACTAGGGTGCTGAATCTTAATAAAGGGAACTATGAGGATAAAAGGTGTGAATTGGCCTTGATAGATTGGGGAGAGTTACTTAAAGGGATGACAGTGGATAGACAATGGCAAACATTCAAGGATCATTTGGGGGAACTGCAGCAACTGTTCATTCCTGTCTGGCACAAAAGCAAAGGGGGTAAGAGGGCCAATCCATGGCTTACAAAGGAAATTAGAAATAGTGTTCGATACAAGGAAGAAGCATACAGATTGGTCAAGAAAAGGTCTCAGGATTGGGAGCAGTTTAGAATTCAGCAAAGAAGGATGAAAAGAGTGATTAAGAAGGGAAGTACGAAAGGAAGCTTGCAGGGAACATAAAGACTGACACTAAGAGTTTCTATAGATATATGAATAGAAAGAGATTGGTAAAGAAGAACTGAGGGAGATCAACATTAGTAGAGAAATGGTGCTGGGAAAATTGATGGGACCGAAGGCGGATAAATCCCCAGGACCTGATAATCTGCATCCCAGAGTGCTTAAGGAGGTGGCTCTGGAAATAGTGGATGCATTGGTGGTCATCTTCCAGAATTCTATAGACTCTAGAAGATTCCCTGCAGATTGGAGGGTAGCTCACGTCACTCCGATATTCAAAAAGGGAGGGAGAGAGAAAGCTGGTGCACTCTCAATGGGCCGAATGGCCTTCTTCTGCACTGTATAGAACTAGGCTACTTGTCTCATCCGGTCTAAACTGGGCTTATCCTCTACATAGGGGATCAGGGGTTATGGGGAGAAGGCAGGAGAATGGGGATGAGAAAATATCAGCCATGGTTGAATGGCGGAGCAGACTTGATGGGCCGAGTGGCCTAATTCTGTTCCTATGTCTGATGGTCTTATGATCTTCATCCCAGTCTAATTACCTCTGCCTGCCCTGCATCTCTTATTCATCTATTCCCCTTCGCCTCAAGTCTCTCCTTAAATGCTGCAGTGCCCTCTGTGCAAACAGTTCCTGTGGCATGGACTTTCACATTCTCACCGTTACCTATCTAAAGAAATTCCTCCTACATGCATTATTTGATTTTCTAGCGGTTGCTCTATATTTATGGGCCCTTGTTGTGGACTTACGTTGCGTTAAACCCCATCCAGTGATGTAACATAGATAGCCATTGGGTAGGACCTTATTTAAGCTTGGTAAGTTTGCGATCTGTATATCAGGCGTGGAATATGCAGGCTGTGCCATTCGGAGTAGGGCGATGTCATTCCTAAAAGTCACAGGGTAGAAGGGAAATGCATGGATCAGATTGCTAAAAAATCCAGTCGTTTCTGAGTTAGCTGACCTCAGGGGCAGCTGCAATTAACCTTAGCACCCCTGGGCGAAGAGGGAGGAAACAAAATCAGCCAAGGTTTCTCTCGGTTAAGCACTAACTATAGTCGTATTGAAAAGCGTGACATTGATTATTTGGATTAAAATGGAGCTTACATTCATATAGCACCCTTCACAACCTCAAAATGTCCCAAAATCCTTTGAGCGCGATTCTCCGTCCTTGTTACGCTCTCGCTCAAACGAAACGAGGCCGGAGAATAGCGGGAGAGGCCAAAAACCAGAACCACACCATGTGCCAAACAGTTTGCGCTGCGTACGGCCCGCTCCCGTAGGCAAAATCAGGATCTCGCCGTAGCATGACGAGAAACCAATTATCACTTAAGCCCTATTTCCATTCAATGAACAGGAGCTCCCTCTTATCCTATGGCCTCCCAGCATTCATCGGCCTTCCCAGCAAGTGGTCACGCTGGCGCCGATTAGTACTCCTTTCGAAAAAAATGAACCTGGCGGAAGGGCTTCTGCGGGGAGCCGAGAAGGTGAGTAGCCATCTTTGCTCACAGGGAAAGAGCCCAAGGCTGTACTTGCCACCCCAATGTTCGGCGCAGAGTGGGCTGCTCGTCTGGGAGTGGGGGACCCTCCGAAGGGCTGGGTCACCATGGGAAAGGGGGTGAGTTGTTGGGGAGGGGGGTTGGGGGGGGCACCACCATGCCAATCCCTGACATGTTTACCCGTTCCGGGAGCAGCTCGTCTCGCCCACAACCCCACCCATAACCCCCACTGACTGCCGAGGCCTCTGGCTATAGAACGTAGAACATACAGTAGGAGGCCATTTGGCCCATCAGGTCTGTGCCGACCCACGTAAGCCCTCACTTCCACGCTAACCCCATAACCCCTCCGAACCTTTTTGGACACCAAGGCCAATTTATCATGGCCAATCCGCCTAACCTTCATGTCTTTGGACTGTGGGAGGAAACCGGAGCACCCGGAGGAAACCCACCCAGACAAGGGGAGAACTTGCAGACTCCGCACAGACAGTGACCCAGCGGGGAATCAAGCCTGAGTCCCTGGCGCTGTGAAGCTACAGTGCTATCCACTTGTGCAACCATGCTGCCATGTAGCTGACACTCTTGCTAATAGGGAATAGGCAATCGTAATTAACTGAACACTTCATACAACCCCGGTGGCTTCCTGTGGGTGAGTGGGCTATGTAGCATGTGGGAGTCATTGCCTTTCATCTCATTCAAACCGGGATGCCTGGACACTTTGCCTGAACACTGTGGGAGGCAACACCACACACACAGCAGCCAACACCCGAACACCCAGGGGATGGGACACAGCTCCGGGGACATGTCCTCAGCTGGAGAGTGCGTGAGTGCAACAGGGACAGAACCAGCACCCGACCAGGTGACGTTGCGAGAGGGAATCCTGGTTACAGGGTCTGGGGTCCGGTGAGGGGAGCCCACTGCGGCTGGGAGTGCCCGGGCAGGGCATTCTGGGTGGGGGGGAGTGGGTGATCAATGGGGGAATGAGGGTCCTGGGATGGGAGCCATCGCTGCTTGTCAGTATAATACCCTCTCCTAATTCCTTACAGATACTGAACGCTATGGCAGGGATATTAGACACAGAACTTAAAGTGGTGCTGCTGCTTGGCTGGGTGGCCAGACGCTGGAGACTGCAGCAGCAGCAGCGGCAGCAGATGCTCAAGGTGGCGGATCCCAGCCCACACCCTGAGGACCTGGCCACCAAAGGGGGAGTCCCGCGATGGCCCAGGGTATATAGACGTTGCTGGTCGTTCGAACAGATGATGGACAGCGCGTGCTGCAGGAGGCTCTGCCTCAGCAAGGAGATGGTGTGACACCTGTGCCATGTCCTCGTGGACTTGGCACCACGTGGAGGAGGAGGACACCCGCTCTCTGTGGCCCGTAAGGTCACTGCAGCCCTGAACTTTTCCATCTCTGGGTCATTCCAGGGCTCGAGCGGGGATCTGTGTGCTGGCTCGCAGGCCACAGCCCACAGGTGCATCCGACAAGTCACGGATGGCCTGTATGCCCAGGCAGAAAACTAACTTAACTTTGACATGGACCAAGCCCAGCAAGATGCCCAGGCAGCAGGTTTCTCCACCTTCGCCGGGATTCCCCAGGTCCAGGGGGTAATAGATGCCACGCATGTTGCCCTGCGCTCACCGAACCCCAAGGGGTTCCACTCCCTCAACATCCAGCTCATGTGCGACCACCAGATGAAGATAATGCATGTGTGTGCACACTTCCCCGGAAGTGTCCATGACAGCTACAACCTGGGGCAGTCAGTCACCCAGGCCTCTTCGAGGAGAAGCCCAGGATGGGCTCCTGGCTCTTGGGGGATAAGGGGTACCCGCTGATGACCTGGCTAATGACGCCAGTTCTGAGGTGGGTGACCAAAGCGGAAGACACGGTACAACGAGGCCCATACAGCCACGCATCTGTGATTGAGCAGTGCATCAGACTCCTCAAGATGCAGTTCCAATGCCTCAACTGCTCCGCTGGTGCACCCCAGTACACCACCCGGGGGGTCACCTGCTTTGTGGTGGTCTGCTGTGCCCTCCACAACCTCGCACAGCAACAGGACGACATTTTGGAGATTGGTGTTGAGGAACATGTGGCCACCTCCGAGGAGGAGAAGGAGGATGAGGATGATGAGGTAGCACCGGACTAGCAGGGGCTTGAGAACGAGGCCGGGGAGGAACCTGAGGCCCAACCGGATGCTGCAGGACAGGTGGCGAGGGTCTGGGAAGCCTGGAGGACGAGGGTGTCATGTTCGGTACACTGGTCTAACACGGGCTGCAACTGGATGCAGCTTAGATCAGAAAGATACTCCAGACATTGAAGTTAGTTCAATCAGGTTTATTGAACTAATAGCACAGTTAGCACAGTTCTCTGTGAGTTCGACTCTTTGCTAACTTAAGTGTGGTTACTCTGTCTGACTGAACCAGACTAGCTCTTAGCCACGTGTTGGAGGTGTGAGATTGTAACAACGCCCTTGACCGACTCTCTAGATGCTCATCCATGGAAAGAGGCGGAGTGTCTTTTATAGTCAGATCCCACCCCTGAGTGTCCTGCCTGCTTATTGGTCATGTCCTGTTCTCTGTGTCCATTAGCCGCTTGTCTGTGCCTGCCTGTATATCATTATGTGTGTGTCTGCATATCATGACAGTCGGGAATCAGGAAATAGTTCTGAGGATGAAGGGAAAGTAGTGGAAGGTTGTATAGTTACCCAGGAGTTAGACCAGGATTTTTCTTTTGAATACTTCCTGGGTAACTATTCAAGTAAATAAGTTGGCACTGTTTGAATTCTCTGACTCAAACTCAGAGTTGGAGACATTTTCATTTTTTTTAGAAATTATTTTGTTGAAGCATTTGTAATTTTCAGTTTAACACATTAACATTTCTTAAACAACCTCGCGGGCCGACACGCAAAACACCTAAACAAACAAAAAACAGAAAACCACATCCCCTACTACCCCCACCCTATTCCTTAATTACCTGTACACTACGTTCCCTGTCCTGAGAAATTGAGAAACCCTGCCATATCGCTGACCCACAGTCCTGCCTTTGGGGGCTCTGAGTCCCTCCCACCAGGGAGGAGAAGGCCACGACATCAGCCTCCCTCTTCCCCCTTGGTCCTTGGATCTTCCGATACCCCAAATATTGCCAGTTCTGGACTCGGAGTTACCCTCCCTTCCAGGACTTCTGACATAACGTCTTCAAATCCCTGCCAGAATTCCCTCAGTTTCGGACACGCCCAAAACATATGAACATGGTTGGCCGGGCTACCCCCATACTGCCCACATCTTTCCTCCACCTCCTCAAAGAACCTGCTCATCCGGGCTGCCACCATGTGGGCCCTGTGGACCACCTTGAACTGGATCAAGCTAAGTCTGGCACACGACGAGGATGAATTGACTCTCTTCAAGGCTTTTTCCCACAGTTCAATTTCCAGCTCTCCTCTCAGCTCCTCTTCCCACTTCCTCTTCATCTCTCTGATACGGGCCCCTTCATCAACTCCTTGTATATCTCCGAAAACCTCCCCTCTCCAACTCCTGTTTTTGACATCACCTGGTCCTGTAGACCCCTCAGAGGGAGGCGAGGAAAGCTTGGAACCTGCCTCCGTACAATGTCCCGCACCTGAAGGTACTGGAATCCGTTCCCACTCGGCAACTCAAACTCCTCCTCTAATGCCTCCAACGTCGGAAAGCCCTCCTGGATGAATAGGTCCCCAAATCTCTCAATCCCTGCCTGCTGCCATCTCTTAAAGCCCTCGTGCAGCCCCCCAGGGCAAACCAGTGGTTGTCACAAATCGGTGACCACACTGACGCCCCCTCCAATCTAATGTGCTGCCTCCATTGCCCCCACACCCTCAGGGCTGCCACCACCACAGGGCTTTTGAATGTGCTGCACCCCTCTGCTTGCATCCCTCACCGTGTCAAACACCCCACCTCACTGATCACTTACCTTTGTCATGGATTGCTCCATGGTCCTAGGACTTCAGGGGTGTTCTTCTGGTAGCAGCCACAGTCTCTTCCATGGTGCTTCTAAGCACAAGAGTTGCCAACTCTGATTAGCCAGCAGCTCTTATCCAACTGGAAGGTCAGAACCCAATGCCTCAACAAAATTCTGGCCAAAGTTAAAGTTTAATATCTCATATACAAAAGTCCGCATTGCCTTCTACTACACTGAAGCACCAGCCTGAAGTGGATATTTAAGTGGGGATGGTACCACAATCTTCTGGATCAGGAACCAGAGCCCTCTTCACTGAGTCAAGACATTAAGCAACAGATTATGTGGATTTAAGCATTGGATGCGAAGCCTGTAGAATTTAGGAGGAAGGAAAGAGAAAGGGATAACGGTCCACATATTTACGATCCCGGGAAAAAGCAATTCAATCATAAATTAGTCTTTTAAAAAATATATTTAGAGTGCCCAATTAATTTTTTCCAATTAAGGGGCAATTTAGCGTGGCCATTCCACCTACCCTGCACATTTTTGGGTAGTGGGGGCGAAACCCACGTAAACACAAACTCCACACGGACAGTGACCCAGAGCCGGAATCGAACCTGGGACTTCGGCGTTGTGAGGCAGCAGTGCTAACCACTGCACCACCGTGCTGCCCATAAACATAGATGAGTCTTGATTTCAACCCGAGAATGCAGGAATGGTGGAGCAACAATACAATGGTGCATTTGAAGAATTTTAGGGATAAAGGGGGGGGGGGGAAATCATCAGCAATCACCATCATTACAAAATGTTATTTTGGAGCAAGTTGATCATGCGAAAGAAGCTGGCATATTTTAAAATATAGGTCTAAATTACCCTTTTTCAAGTGCAATTGGATTCCATCTAGGATGAGTGATAATCAACTGAATATGTCTCAAATATTCATTGCCCTTCCTCTCCAGATTGTGCTCTCCAAGGACAACAGCAAATCTTCCTGGGACGCTGAAAGGAAAAGAAAGAAAAATTCACATCCTCGGACATCCCAAAGCACTTTACAGCCGATTAAGGACTTTTGGAGTGTAGTTCCTGTTGTAACATTAGAAAAGCAGCAGTCAGTGTATAAGCACAGCAGGCATGAACAAATATGATAGTGACCAGATCATCTGTTTTAGTGATATTGGTTCGAAGCACAGCAGGGAGAATTCCCTGGCTTTTCTTTTAAATAGTGCCTTAGGATTTTTTATGTCACCTTAGGGTAGACCTGGTCTTGGTTTAACTTCTCATCAGAGGGAAATGAAAATCCACACTGAATTGCAAAAGGACGCGGGGGAGTGAGGTGGAATAGGGAGACAAACTTCTACTCATTTCTCAAACACTATCCTAACCCCAGTACAATTTCCTGAGGCGCCTGTTGGTTTTGCCACTGTGAAGAGGAATTCCCACCTATGCTGGAGGAGAATGATGCTTGGGAGTGGGTCTACTGTTAAATGCAGAAAGAAGTGGAAAGGGATCTCAAAGGGCAGAGAAGCCGTACAAACAAAACAAATTGCCGGGATTTGTAGACTTTGATCAAAACCGTGGTCTAAATATGGAACCGCGAGTGTAATAAGCATCTGTACAACATATGTCAAATTATTCTTAATTTTACAATGATTACATTAGATAATGTTATCCATGGTAGGTTATGAACAGTAGTTCAGCCCAAAGGAAACTAAGTTCAGAACTACTAATGCTTTAATGAGTAAGTTAGGTCAATCTATTGATGTAACCTGCTGGGGAGATGGTAGAAACAGGTACTATTGGTTCAAATACAAATTCATAGAATTTACAGTGCAGAAGGAGGCCATTCGGCCCATCGCGTCTGCACCGGCTCCTGGAAAGAGCACCCTACCCACGGTCAACACCTCCACCCTATCCCCATAACCCAGTAACCCCACCCAACACTAAGGGCAATTCTGGACACTAAGGGCAATTTATCATGGCCAATCCACCTAACCTGCACATCTTTGGACTGTGGGAGGAAACCGGAGCACCTGGAGGAAACCCACGCACACACGGGGAGGATGTGCAGACTCCGCACAGACAGTGACCCAGCCGGGAATTGAACCTGGGACCTTGGAGCTGTGAAGCGATTGTGCTACCCACAATGCTACCGTGTAGTCCTCTAATTAGATTAGATTAATTTATTTCAGAAAATAATATTTTGTGAAAACATTTATGAGTAATATGAGACGTAACATGATGGATGAAGCGATCTTGAGAGGGAAGTGACTTTGGATCCATGATATGGTGGAACAGTGGTTAGCACTGCTGCCTCATAGTGCCAGCCACCTGGGTTCAATTCCGGCCTTGGGTGACTGTCTTTGTGGAGTTAACAAGTTCTCCCCGTGTCTGCGTGGGTTTCCTCCATGTGCTCTGGTTTCCTCCCACAGTCCAAAGATATACAAGCTAGGTGGATTGGCCATGCCAAATTGCGCCTTAGTGTCCAGGGATGTGCAGGTTAGGTTACAAGGATAGTGTGGGGTGGATGGGGGAAGTGGGCCTGGGTAGAGTGCTCTTTTGGAGGGTCGGTGCATGATGGGCTGAATGGCCTCCCTCTGCACTGTAGAGATTCTATGGTTCCCATAGCTTTTCCCCACTGGGTTTTTGTTGCATCATGTTGGGTCTGTTGTTTAACTAATTGATAGAGAGTGATGGCTATAATTATTCAACTGTTTCATTATCATTGTATCATGCGACTACCAGAGCAACAGGAAGGCAATTTTGATGAAGCATGGTTGATATTTGTCCAGCAATTCATATGTTCCTATGTATGTCTAATCTGTCATATAGGTTAAAATTCTATTTTATGTAACTGTAAGAAAGTGCCTTCAGTATAAAAGTGATTGTCCAAAACACTTGTTCCTAAACAATACACTTACTCAACAATACAATGAGCAGCAGTCAGTATCCAATTTGCAGAAATTAGGGATCCACCACACATATGTTGAAAGAAATCAGGATCATGCTCATAAGCAAACTGCAGAGAGGCCTAAAAGCAACAAAAAAAAATTCTATTATTATTTTTACAGGTGCAAAACAGAAGCTTGAAAACCTGAAGGCACCTTTCCCATTGATCAGTGCAAAAATTGCATTTAGCATCAATATGGAAGGCAGGGATGGGTGCGCTTTCAAAAAGCACCTGAAATGTACCCTGTATGTTGAGACTGAGGAGTTAGAAGGATGGCTGCTGTGAAGTACAGAAATTGCATTCAGATGCAATAGTGTTGGCCATCATAACAAAACAAAGAAAAGCAAAACAAATATAGATTTGGGAAACTGAGAACAGGAAATTCTAAAATAGAAACAGTGAACTCAGCCCAACGCATCACACAAGCTTGCCACCCCCACATTGATTCTGTATACACCTCCAGCTGCCTCAGGAAGGCAGACAGCATTATGAGAGACCCGACCCACCCAGGCATTTCCCTCTTCCAGACCCTTCCATCAGGCAGAAGGTACAGAAGTCTGAAGACTCGCACATCCAGACATAGGAACAGCTTCTTCCCCACAGCTACTAGACTCCTCAACGACTCCCCGTTGGACAGATCTGTTCCCTGTAAGAACACTATTCATGACGCCCTATGCTGCTCTTGCTCATGGATTTGCTTTGTTTGGCCCCTTGTTGTGCACTGTAACCAATCACTGTTTGTCGATGTACCTTTTGTCAATGTTCTCTGTTGATTATTCTTTTTATGTACTGTGTACGTTCCCTTGGCCGCAGAAAAATACTTTTCACTGTACTTCAGTACATGTGACAATAAATCAAATCAAAATGTTGGAAATATTCAACAGGTCTGATGGTTTCTATTGAGAGAGAAAGAGAGATAACAAGCCCAATTAAAAGGCCTCATCGCATCTATCTCGGGTCGAGGCAGTCTAAAACTAACGTGATATCGTGAGATGTGCGATCTGGATCTCACCCTCACTGAGCAGGATCCAAATTTGCATATTTAAGTGAGTAGTTAGCTTAATTTAAATATGTCTACAGCAAAGTCTCCCAAGGCCCGGGATTGAATGCCCACACCTGGGAGACTTCACCATGGGGACAAATGTGGACCATGCTTAATAGCACCATGGGGGGTCACCCAGGCATTTGGAGGCCCCCAGGTGGTCGGACTCTGGGCAGGGTGGTACCCTTGGCACTGCCAGCCTAGCACCTTGGCATTGCCTCAGCAATAAATGCCAACCTTCCATTATGCCTTCCCAATCACTTGCTGTACCTAAGATACTAACATTTTGTGATTCACATACCAGGACACTCAGATCCCTTTTTACCACAAATTTCTGTAGTCTTTCTCAATTTAACTAATATTCTGCTTTTATATTCTTCCTGCCAAAGTGGAAAAGCTTACATTTTCCCACATTATACTCCACCTGCCAAATTTTTGCCCACTTGCCTAACCTATCTATATCCTTATCTTAATCTATCTATAATAAATTACAGTGAATAGCAAGCCCTCCATACTTTATAATCTCAAACTTCACAGCTGGAACAGGGAGCGCGATCTCTGAAATGGAGACAGAGTGTTCGTGCCATCGTGAACGCTGTCGCCTTTCATGACGGCGCGAAACGGGCGCGGGGACTCCCAATTGTGGCCCCCTGCACGGCGCTGGAGCGGTTCACGCCGCTCCAGCCTCCCTTCCCGGCGCCAAATGGGTGCCGCGCCAACCCGTGCATGTGCAGCTGGGCCGCACTAACCCGCGGATGCGCAGTTGGGCCACGCCAACCCGCATATGCACGGGGGACTTCCTCAGCGCGCCAGCCCCGACGCAACATGGCATAGGGGTTCAGGGGCCGGCCACGTAATAAAGTAGGGCTGGGGCTGGAGAGGCCCCGATCGCGGACCAGACCCCATCGCATCGGAGGCTGCCCCCCTCCCCCCCCCCCCCCCCCGGTGAAGGAGCGCTTTTCCCCGCCCCACAGGCTGCCCTCCGACCCTTTGCGCAGAGTTCCCACGGCCGCTCGGCCCATCCAGACCGGAGAATCAGTGGCCCCGCCGCGTACAGCGACCCGTGACCAGCGCCGCACCAAACGCGCCGACGCAAATGGTGCCGATTCTCCGCACTTCGGAGAATCGCGTGCCGGCGTTGTGGCGGCATGGCACGGTTTCGGCGATTCTCCGGCCCGGCGCGGGGCTCAGAGAATCGCGTCCAGGGTTGCTGTTTTCTGACTTTCTGGTGGTATGCAGCTAGTGAGGTCTCCTTACCTGCCAGGGCCAGCTGTGTGGTCTTGCTTCCTGCCCAGCAACGACACGTCCTGACAATGGGTTTGCAGCGACAGCCCCTAACACATAGAGAAAAAAACACAAGAAACAAACAAAAAAATTGTTAACATTCAATACATAAGATAAAGATTGTTTTAAGATTGGCCATTTATTTTAATTCATTTTAATCAATGCATTCTAAGATGGCGGGTGAGCAGAAGCAAAGAATTTGAACTCATGATCAATCCTTACTGAGGCAGAGAGTCAAGAGCAGGTACTTGAACATGTTGAAATCTTAAATGAACTCCGCTGTCGAGCAACTTCTCATAAATATATACATTTTGTCATACCTCACAAGATAAACTCTGTTCCCATAAACACGATAACAACTATTCAAAGGACAATTTTTATCAGGCAACAGTGCCAAAATGCCTATCACACTGACCAGGCCAATTGAAAAATCATCAACTGAATAAATGACTTGTCTATCTTGGCCCACAGTATTGCCAGCTGTTCGCCTGCACACTGCCAACATTCCCCCACTGCATGAGACCGACAGGCAGACACCAACTCAACCCTGCTCCAAAAGCTAGCTGCTGGAGATCCAAAGCGCATCAGCAACACTGAAAAAAAGGAACGACTGAAGTAGAAATCAATGCGAGTAATGTCCTTAATGTGATCATTTAAGGCTCACTCCCCAGCACTTGCTATCACTAATGTACATTTACCTGGATATAATTCTAAATTGTATATAGGGTAAGTGATTTAGCATGACAAAACGTTGGGTGACAGTACAAAAGGGTCGATAGTAAATCGGAAGCTTGTTTTACTCCCCGTATTCAACTGTTTTGTGCCACTCTCCAAGACCAAATTCATTCCCTTTTTCTCTACTTCTCCCCTTCTACGGGGGTGATCCCATTAATAAGTCTCGCCCTTGCATTTCACAGTGAAAATAAATCCATTCCTGACTTTCATCCATACTCTAGATGTCATTTGGTATTACTGTTATTGGTATTACTGAGACTTGGTTGAGGGAAGGGCAAGACTGGCAACTAAATATCCCAGGGTATAGATGCTTCAGGAGGGATAGAGACGGAGGTAGAAGGGGTGGAGGAGTTGCATTACTCGTCAGAGATGATATCACAGCTGTGATTAAGGAGGGCACGATGGAGGTTTCGAGCACTGAGGCAATATGGGTAGAGCTAAGAAATAGGAAGGGTGCAGTAACATTGTTGGGACTTTACTACAGGCCTCCCAAAAGCAAGCGTGAAGTAGAGGTACAAATATGTAGACAGATTATAGAAAAATGTAGGAGCAATAGGGTGATTGTGATGGGAGATTTTAACTTCCCCAACATTGAATGGGACTCATGTAGTGTTGGAGGCGTAGATGGAGCAGAGTTTGTAAGGAGCATCCAGGAGAGTTTTTTAGAGCAGTATGTAAATAGTCCAACTTGGGAAGGGGCCATACTGGACCTGGTATTGGGGAATGATCCCGGTCAGGTGGTTGAAGTTTCAGTCGGTGATTACTTTGGGAATAGCAATCACAATTCCGTAAGTTTTAGAATACTCATGGACAAAGACGAGAGTGGTCCTAAAGGAAGAGTGCTAAATTGGGGAAAGGCCAAGTATAACAAAATTCGGCAGGAGCTAGGGAATGTGGATTGGGAGCAGCTGTTTAAGGGTAAATCCACATTTGAAATGTGGGAGTCTTTTAAGGAAAGGTTGATTAGAGTGCAGGACAGACATGTCCCTGTGAAAATGAGGGATAGAAATGGCAAGATTAGGGAATTATGGATGACGGTTGGAATTGTGAGACTAGCTAAGATGAAAAAGGAAGCATACATAAGATCGAGGCGACTCAAAACTGATGAAGCTTTGGAGGAATATCGGGAAAGTAGGACGAATCTCAAACGCGCAATAAAGAGGGCTAAAAGGGGTCATGAAATATCTTTGGCTAACAGGGTTAAGGAAAATCCCAACGCCTTTTATTCGTATATAAGGAGCAAGAGGGTAACTAGAGAAAGGATTGGCCCACTCAAAGACAAAAGAGGGAATTTATGGGTGGAGTCAGAGGAAATGGGCGAGAGTCTTAATGAGTACTTTGCATCGGTATTCACCAAGGAGAGGGACATGACAGATGTTGAGGCTAGGGATGGATGTTTAAATACTCTAGGTCAAGTCATCATAAGGAAGGGGGAAGTTTTGGATATTCTAAAAGGCATTAAGGTGGACAAGTCCCCAGGACCGGATGGGATCTATCCCAGGTTACTGAGGGAAGCGAGGGACGAAATAGCTGGGCCTTAACAGATATCTTTGCAGCATCCTTGAGCACGGGTGAGGTCCCGGAGGACTGGAAGATTGCAAATGTCCCTTTGTTTAAGAATGGTAGCAGGGATAATCCAGGGAATTATAGACCTGTGAGCTTGACGTCAGCGGTAGGCAAACTGTTGGAGAAGATACTGAGGGATAGGATCTATTCACATTTGGAAGAAAATAGACTTATCAGTGATAGGCAGCATGGTTTTGTGCAGGGAAGGTCATGTCTTACAAACCTAATAGAATTCTTTGAGGAAGTTACAAAGTTAATTGATGAGGGAAAGGCTGTAGATGTCATATACATGGACTTCAGTAAGGCGTTTGATAAAGTTTCCCATGGCAGGTTGATGGAAAAAGTGAAGTCGTATGGGGTTCAGGGTGTACTAGCTAGATGGATAAAGAACTGGCTGGGCAACAGGAGACAGAGAGTAGTGGTGGTGGAAGGAATGTCTCAAAATGGAGAAAGATGACTAGTGGTGTTCCACAGGGATCTGTGCTCGGACCACTGTTGTTTGTGATATACATAAATGATCTGGAGGACGAAATAGGTGGTCTGATTAGCAAGTTTGCAGATAATACTAAGATTGGTGGAGTTGCAGATAGCGAGGAGGACTGTCAGCGAATAGAGCAAAATATAGATAGATTGGAGAGTTGGGCAGAGAAATGGCAGATGGAGTTCAATCCAGGCGAATGCGAGGTGATGCATTTTGGAAGATCTAATTCAAGAGCGGACTATATGGTCAATGGAAGAGTTCTGGGGAAAATTGATGTACAGAGAGATCTGGGAGTTCAGGTCCATTGTACCCTGAAGGTGGCAACGCAGGTCGATAGAGTGGTCAAGAAGGCATACAGCATGCTTGCCTTCATCGGACGGGGTATTGAGTACAAGAGTCGGCAGGTCAAGTTACAGTTGTGTAGGACTTTGGTTGGCCACATTTGGAATACTGCATGCAGTTCTGGTCGCCACATTACCAGAAGGATGTGGATGCTTTAGAGAGGGTGCAGAGGAGGTTCACCAGGATGTTGCCTTGTATGGAGGGTGCTAGCTATGAACAAAGGTTGAGTAGATTAGGATTGTTTTCGTTGGAAAGATGGAGGTTGAGGGGGGACCTGATTGAGGTCTACAGAATTATGAGAGGTATGAACAGGGTGGATAGCAATAAGCTTTTTCCAAGAGTGGGGGTGTCAATTACAAGGGGTCACGATTTCAAGGTGAGAGGGGGGGAAGTTTAAGGGAGATGTGCGTGGAAAGTTTTTTACGCAGAGGGTGGTGGATGCCTGGAACGCTTTGCCAGCAGAGGTGGTAGAGGCGGGCATGATAGCATTATTTAAGATGCACCTAGACAGATATATGAATGGGCGGGGAACAGAGAGAAGTAGATCCTTGGAAAATAGGTGACAGGTTTAGATAAAGGATCTGGATTGGCGCAGGCTGGGAGGGCCGAAGGGCCTGTTCCTGTGCTGTAATTTTCTTTGTTCTTTGTTCTTTGATCTTTGTCACTGACGCACGATGCCGTGTCCTTATATGGATGTGGGCAGCCATCTTGTATTTTTGATCAGTGTCCATTTGTATGAAAATTACCAGAGATTGTTTTTTATTATTATTCCGTGCGATATAGGTGTCATCATCAAGGCCAGCATTTGTGAACTGAGTGACTTACTAGACCATCTCAGAGAGCAGATGAGTGTCAACCACCTTTTTGTGGAGCTGGAGCCATATGTAGGTCAGACCAGGTAAGGATGACAAATTTCCTTCCCTAAAGGACATTAGATGAGTTTTTATGACAATATATGACAGTTTCATAGTCATGAAAGAGGTCATCTGGCACGCGCATCCACTGATGTCAACAGAGATTTAATCGCCACGGGGAAAACAACCACAGTGGGGCCGGAAAATCCCAGCCTAGTTTTCAATTCCACCAGTTACCATGGTGGGATACAAATGCATGTCCCCAGAGCATTAGCTGGGTCTCTAGATTATTAGTGAAATTACCACAAGGGAAATCATCAGAGTGAATTTGAGTATGTCCTCAATCACTGTCCATGATACATGTTTTCCAGCAGAGGATCATTGGGTTAGTAGATAATAATCAGGAACAGGAACCATGGCCTATTTCCTGCTGGAAGCTCAGGCTGAATGTAGTACTCCTACTCTTGTCTCAGCTGAGATCATTTAACTTAGCACTGGCCTACAATCGGACCTGATCCCTTTCTGGTTTATGTGGCGCAGTACCACACTGTGTGATGCATTTCCTCTCAGAGTTTAAAGCACATCAACTTTACAAGCAATAATACATAAAACCAGTAATAAAGCATAAGCTCATGCACTATGGTGCTGTGATGGTTTAAGCCTTAAAGGAGCACTGGTCCACAACTTTAGTTCTAATGGTAGAGTTTCCATGGATTTGGGTGAAGTACAAAACAACCAAGTATTTCACTGGTGTGGGAGAAAATGTAGAGGACAAATGTCTTCAATCAAGGTATTCATGAACTCAATGCCTGACACCAAAATTAGTCTTTTGTCACTGGCTAAGCTGCCCAAAGGTCTGAACGAGGGCACGTAAGGGTAATTTCGAATCCAGATTGTCATTCACCATGCGCAAAGTCATTATACAGCCACCCTTTAAATGACACGTTATTTTGGTTTCTATTTGCATTAGTGCAAGTGTAAATCAGAAGAGGTGCTTAATGCATGGCTGAGCCAATTACGCATATTCCACACTGTTACCTAAGGACAACGTTATCTCCACTGTGAATTTGAATTCCCTTTACAAAATATAGAAGTAAAAAACAGGTATCAGTAAAATGGGGGTGAGACTTCCTCGTCTGGGCTAACCCACCCCTTTTAAAGATCTCCGGAGTCGGCCTGACTGAAAACCCAGTCCAGGATTCCCCATTACCTCATTCAGATGTGCTATGAACCGATTCTCAGTCATCTGATATTCCTTATGTAACAAACATTGTTCCAATTCTTTTCTTTAAATTTTAGTACATTCCCATTTAGTATGTGGAACTATTCCAGTTTATTCGTGTCCTGCTCGCATATCTCCCTCATTTTGTGTAATAGGGAAAATGACACCTGGGATTAATGCAAGGCCACTCAACAGCACTTAAGGCTAAGCAGATTCTGATATATCGCTAATATGAGTTAATCAACAAATAGTTATTTTTGTTCTTTTCCCATTGCTCCCCCTGTGCTGCAGGTGCACGGTGAATTATAGCTGCAATTGGTGCCACCTATGCTTACCACAGAATCAGTTTGGATGAACCAAGCCATTCAGCCCATCTGTTCCTATTCTTCCTGACTACCATCAGTTTAGCTCAGTTGGCTGGACAGCTGGTTTGTGTTACAGAGCAAATCCAACAGAATGGGTTTGTCATAATATCCACTCATGTATATAATGAGATGCAGACAGGCAGTGATTGACACATAGGATGACCAGTAGGCATACAGCATAGTACAGCCAATCACCAGATAGGACACTACCACTACAAAGCCAGAGGGCACTAGGTTTCCCGCTCTCTTGGGACCCAGCTTCTGAGACAGTCAGAGTCCACGAGCTAGCAAGTGCAAACACCATGCGGTAGCTAGTAAGTCTGGTTAGGCTACTACTAGGTCTCCAGTCAGATCAGTATAGTGTTGACCCACAGCTGAATATGTATCGCACTTCTATAGTTGAATAAAACAGTGTTGGATCTTCTCCAGTGTTAGACGTCTGTTTCTAACTTCCCTGCATCGAGTGCAGTCCACATTGAACCAACCTGCCTAACTCATCAGGGTTCAATTCTTGTACTGGCTGATGTTATTAATGAAGGCCCCACCTTCTCAACCTTGACCCTCGCCTGAGGTGTGGTGAACCTCAGGTTAAATCACCACCAGTCAGCTCTCCGCCTTGGGAAAGCAGCCCATGGTCATCTGGGACTATGGCAACTTTACTATTTGAAACACAGGTAAGTTTCCTCTACTCTGGGCAGCACGGTGGCCTAGTGGTTAGCACAACCGCCTCACGGCGCTGAGGTCCCAGGTTCGATCCCGGCTCTGGGTCACTGTCCGTGTGGAGTTTGCACATTCTCCCCGTGTCTGCGTGGGTTTCACCCCCACAGCCCAAAAATGTGCAGAGTAGGTGGATTGGCCACGCTAAATTGCCCCTTAATTAGAAAAAATAATTGGCTAATCTAAATTTATTTTTAAAAAAATTAAAAAAAAAAAAAAAAAAAGTTTCCTCTACTCTTCTGGCCAATGTCCATTCTTAAACCTGCAGCATTAAAAGATTACCCCGTCAGATGCATTTTATAATTATGAGCTTTCTTTGTGTGCTAATTGGCTGTTGCATTTCCTACTCAAGAGTATGTGACCACACTTCATTGGCTGCAAAACACTTTGGGACATCCTGTGGTTGTGAAAGGATCTATATAAATGCAAATTCTTTCTTTCATATTCAATTGGGTTCAGCTCCCATTCCAATACTTGAGCACAGATATTTAGGTTGACACTGGAGTGAAGTACTGAGAGTTTGCTACTCTGTCAGAGGAGCTGCCTTTTGGATGAGGTGTTAAGCCAAGACTCTGTCTGCTGCCAAGCAGACATAAATAATCTTATAGCGCATTGTTTTGAAGAAGAGCAGGAGAGTTATTGCCGTGTCCTGGTCAGACCTTCAATAAATATAATAAGAACAAATCATCTGGTCATTATGACATTGTGGGGCAGCACGGTGGCACAGTGGTTAGCATTGTTGCCTACGGCGCTGAGGACCCGGGTTCGAATCCCGGCCCTGGGTCACTGTCCGTGTGGAGTTTGCACATTCTCCCCATGTCTGCATGGGTTTCGCCCCCACAACCCAAAAGATGTGCAGGATAGGTGGATTGGCCACACTAAATTGCCCCTTAATTGGAAAAAATAATTGGGTACGCTAAATTTTTAAAAAATAAAAAAAAATAAAAAAATTATGACATTGTGGTGTACAAATTGGTTGCCACCTTAGCCAAATTACATTAATTACGATACTTTTTTTCTTTCAAAAGAAGGTACTGATTAACAACCCCTTTTTCAAATTTGTTCTTCGGGTGAAGGCCAACATTTATGTCCCATCCCTTTTATTTAGAATATATTTTATCAAGGCATTTATGGTTTTAACACTATTAAATGGAAAGATCCAACAAAGACAAAAAACCCATATGACATAGCCCCCCCCCCCCCCAAACACAGACCCCAAACCGACATGGTCCATATAAACACTGCGACTCACGGTTATGTCCCATTTCTAATTGCCCTTGAGATGGTGGAGATGAGTTGCCTCCTTTAAATGCTGCAGTTCTGGGTGGCACGGTGGCACAGTGGTTAGCACTTCTGCCTCACGGCACTGAGGACCAGGTTCGATCCCAGCCCCGGGTCATTGTCCGTGTGGAGTTTGCACCTTCTCCCCGTGTCTGCGTGGGTCTCACCCCCACAACCCAAAGATATGCAGGGTAGGTGGATTGACCATGCTAAATTGCCCCTTAATTGGGTAAAAAAAGAATTGAGTACTCTAAATTTATATTAAATAAATGCCGCAGCCATGTAGGTTTACCCACAATGCTGTTAGGGAGTGAGTTCCAGGATTTTGACTCATTGACGATAGAGGAACAGCAATGTGGTTCAAGTTGGATAGTGTGTGATTTGTAGGGAAACTTGAAGGTGTGGTATTCCTATGCATCTGCTACTCTTGTCCTTCTAGGCAGTAAGCTTTGTGAGTTTTGAAAGTTGCTTGAAGGAGCATTGGTGAGTCTCTGCAGTACTTATGTGATGGTTCCAGTGCACCGATGAAGGGATTGAATGTTTACGGTGGTGGATGGGGTACCAAGCCTTATTCTGGATGGTGTTGAGCTTCTTGAGTGCGTTGGTGCTGCACCCATCAAGGCAAATGAAGAGTGTTCCATCACACTCCTGGTTTGTGCAATTAGATGGTGGACAGGTTTTGGGGAGTTAGGATGTGAGTTGCAAACTGGAAATTTTCTAGTCTCTGATCTGTTCTTATAGCCATGGTATTATATGGTTGATCCAGTTAAATTTCTGGTCAATGGTATCCTTCAGGATTTTGATAGTGGGGGATTCAGTGATGGTAATGTGGTTGAACTTCATAGAGAGATAGTTAAATTCTCTCTTGTTGGAGATGATCATTGCCCAGTAGTTGTGTGACATGAATGTTACTTGCTATTGTAGCCATCAAGACTATAGGGAAACATGGACAGTGCTAAGAAAGCAGGCAGGCACAGAGCCTGGATGCATATCCTGGGACTGGTTTAGCTCATTGAGCTAAATCGCTGGCTTTGAAAGCAGACCAAGCAGGCCAGCAGCACGGTTCGATTCCCGTACCAGCCTCCCCGGACAGGCGCTGGAATGTGGCGACTAGGGGCTTTTCACAGTAACTTCATTGAAGCCTACTCGTGACAATAAGCGATTTTCATTTCATTTCATATTGAGAAGGCAACTCCCAGACGGGACTGAAACTGTCGGTCAATTAGCATATTGATGGCCCATTTCCGGGAACAAAGGAATAACACTCAAGTAACCAATACTAAGGCAGATACCCCGGCGCCAGAAAGACACAAACAAAGCAAGGCCAACGGCCACCTAAGACACGCCCAGCCATCAGGGCACCCACCCCTTTATTGGTCGAGATCAATACCAATGATCAAGATGCGGTCCAATTAATTGGGGCCAAGTTCAAGGCCCGCCCAAAAGCGTGCAAAGCCCCCTTCAGGTATAAGAAGTATGCCCCCGAGAGAGAATCGCTCTCTTGGACTCGGTGCTCAAAGCGGAGAGACCCGTCCACCAGCTGCACCAGAAGCAAGTAAGTCCAAGGTCAATGCTCGCTATCAGACGGACGACCTTAGCTGTTCTCCTGTTACATCTTCGTACCCAACAGCCTCAGATCCGAACAACGGCCATTGTTCCTCTGACTGAGTGGGCACCTGAAGTTAAGTATAGGCGTTAGCGTTAGAGATAGTTTAGTTTATGGTATTTTGTGCATGAGTAGATATTACTGTGTGTGTAAATAAATAGTATTGACTTTGAACTAACTAACTGGGGCCTTGGTTCTTTGATCAGTATTCAGGTTTGAACCTTGTGGCAGTATCGAAAGATACCTGGCGACTCTAGAGCAAACATAATTAGGATTAAGGAAGGCGACCATATTGACCGCCATATTTAGAACCAGATAAACAGAACAAGCCTGAATGTTGTCCAGGTCTTACTGCAAGTATGCACAGACTGCTTCAGTTTATAAGCAGTTGTGAATACTGATCACTGTGCAATCATTATTAAGCATCCCCACTTTTAACTTTATGATGGAGGGAAGGCCATTGGTGAAACAGCTGAAGTTGTTGGGCCTACGACCCAACATGAGAAATTCCTTCAGCGATGTCCCAGGACTGGGATGATTAGTTTCCATAAACCACAAACACCTTCCTTAGTACCAGGTGCAATTTCAACCAGTGGAGTGGTTTCCCTCAATTTTCATTGACTTCCATTTACCCATGACTCCTTGATGCCACGTTCAGTGAAATTCTGCCTTGGTGTCAAGGGAAATAACTCTCACATCACCTCTTGAATTCAGTTCTCTTGTCCATGTTTGGACCAAGGCTGTAATGAGCTCTGGAGATAGATACACCAATGTGTTTTCTTTTGATCATCTTTAATTTGATATTTAAAGCTGAATACGTAAATGTAAAATATAAAGTCGCCATCATGCCAGATGACCATAGGCTGTTTTCCCCTTTGAGGGGGAGATCTGACTGGTAGTGATTTAACCTGAGGATCACCACACCTCAGGCAAGGGGTAAGGTTGAGAAGGCGGGGCCTTCATGAATAAACTCAGCCAGTATGGCTGGCATTGCTCTACATCACAATCCAGTTGTGTAGCTAACTGAGCTGAGCTGGGCATTCTAAATTGAAAAAAATAATTGGGCAAAACATCAGCAATTACCAGCAAATTCTGTTTAAAATGCATACTAGGTAACTTGAGCAAATCCACAGAAAGCATGTTGAAAAACTCCCACGCTGTTGTTTTCTTTGTTTATCTCAATCTTTTTAAGTACATTGGTAATGGACATGTCTGATAATTTTGACCACACAGCTGCAATGACAATAAAATATTTCTCACGGCTATAATTTTTCATTCTTCAAACCAGTTATTAGATCACATGCAAATTAACTATTTTGAAACAAGCATTTCTGTATTAGTATCATCTCAAGTTCAAGAATGTGACACATGGCGAGACTAGTCCTTCATGGTAAGTATGATGTATTGTGACTGTTATTTAGGCTTCTGAGAAACATGGCGTTTTGAAAAATTTGTTCATGAGATGTGAGCATCGCTGGAAAGGCCACCATTTGTTTCCCAAGATGCATTTGATATTGGGATATCAGTCCTGACCTGATAAGGTCCAAAAGATTCTCCCTGATTCTTTCCCTCGTGATAATGGAGCATCATACTGTGTGAATCTCGGTGAACACAGCCTAGGTTAGTGTTTGTTGAGATTGAGTATGAGACAAGTTGGTGACACCATCATACATAATGACTGGAAAAAGAACAGTCTCACTAGTTCAAGGTTCTCTTATGGTTAACCTGCAGGTTCAGTCGGCCTCCATAACATCGCGCAGCAGAGGGGCAATGTGCTGGAGGAGGAGAATGAACGCCAGTCCTCGTCCGACGAGGAGGATGCAGGGGAGGGCGAAGATGGGCAGGACATGGGGCCCAGACAGGCACAGGAGGCCGCACGATATGTGCGCCAGAGCCAACGTGCATGGGATGCTCTGATTGCTCCAGGTTCACTGTCTGGCGGGGGGGGGGGGGATACGACTGGAAAAGGGCATGGACACCTCATCCCACCTCCACAACCCCCCCTCCACCCCGGTGGTGTGGGGGTGTAGATGGTGTGGAGTTGAGGATAGTGTGGGAGTCGTGTTGGGGGCGGGGTTGACACACGTGGCATGGGGAATCGCAACTCAGCGAGGTCTCACTTCCTCGCCGGTGGTGACTTCTTTTTCTTCTGGGCCACCAACCTCGTCCAGGGCCCTCTGCTCAGCCATGGTGAAGGGCCGCAGGTCCGGGGGTCCCCCTCCAGTTTTCTCCCTCTCCCGGCGATTATGGGCAGCCTTCTACTGGAGTAGGGGGTGGGGGGAAATGCCCAGTGTTAGACAGTCTGAAGCATGCAGCACAGGGGGTGAGTAGCTGGTGATCTCAGTGGCCTGGGCACTTGGCAATGGCGACCAGTATGGATGCTGGCATGTGGTGCAGGGTGGGGGGTCGGCAGCCCTCTGGGTGGGCGAGGGGATTATGGGGTGTGTGGAACGGGGGTTGGTGCCAGGGGCACAGTGCTGCCTACTCACCCTGCCCACCCTGAGGATGTCGTGCAGTTTCTTCTTGCACTGCAGGCCAGTCCAGATGGTGTTACTGGTGGTGCTGACCGTATCTGCCACCTGCAGCCAGTCACAGCGAACGGCAAAATCCTGGACGATCTGACGGAAAGACTGGAGCTATCAAACGGATAGGCACTCTTACAAATCAAAAACATTTTCCGCAAGGAGATGACGTGTTAACCTAGGGCAGTGGTTTTCAAAGTGGGGGTCGCGATGATGTTAAATGAGTCGCCAAAAGGTCTCCAAAAATGATCCCCGAGGATCGCCTGATGGTTTTTCCCCATTTTCTCCCTGGGTGAATTCTGGTTACAGTACAATATATAACCACATGAGGCTGATATAGAGGCCGGTGCCATGGACTTTCTGCCTCCCTGGGTCACTGTTATGGTCAACGCCACCGACACAGCCTCCAGCAGCCGTTCCCTTTTCCACAGCAGCTGATCAGCCAGATTAGTCAACACCTAAAACTGAAGACTTTAAAAGAAAAAAACAAATATCTTTAAATTTATTATCTGAGGATACTCCTTCTGCACAGAGTTAGTTTCCCGAACTGCCGTGATCTCTTTTTTTTTTCCAGGCCTGCATCCCCACCCATAACCAAGTGACTGCCGACTGGAATATGTATCCAGAAATATCCCAGTCAGTAACTCATAGCCAGAGAACTCCCTTATACAGGATCTAGCTCGAGCAGGTAATTCCTGTGTATCCTGTGGGGATCTCCCCACCTTTCAATTGGTCCATTGTCACAAAGCTGATTTATGTTTGTCCCATTCTGAACTCGGCTCTGGGGCGACTGGTGTGGGTTTGGCAACTCCATATATCCCAGTCAGGGGGCAAATGCATCTGTTTAATTACAGCTCATAGGAAGCACAGAGTCAATGATCACACAAAGATACTGACTTCATGGGCAGCACAGTGGCCCAGTGGTTAGCACTGCTGCCTCACAGCACCGAGGTCCCAGGTTCGATCCCGGCCCACACTGTCCGTGTGGAGTTTGCACATTCTCCCCGTGTTTGCATGGGTCTCGCCCCCCACAACCCAAAGATGTGTAGGCTAGGTGGATTGGCCACACTAAATTGCCCCTTAATTGGAAAAAATTAATTGGGTACTAACCAGCGCATGCGCGGTGGCCGCCCTCCCTCAGGCCGCCCCGCACAAACATGGCGGATGGATCCAGGCTCGCCGGTGGTCGCTCCCCCCCCCCGGGCCCCCTCCGGGCCCCCCCCCTCCGCCCCCCCCCCCCTCCAGCCCCCCACCCCCCCTCCAGCCTCCCCCCCCCCGAAGGGCGCCGAAGTTCAGCTTGCCCGGGGCGCCAGCAACCCTAGGGCCGGCGCTGCAAATACATCATCCGAGGGTCAGACAAGGGCTTCCACAAAGTGTGGGGGGGTCATTCATCAGCCTGTTCCAAGACCTGTTTGAGGCCAATAGCGGATAGGAAGGGAGGGGGCAGGGAGGCCAGTGAGTGCAGACAGGGCCACACAGAGCAGCCTACTAATCTACGATGGAAGAAAGGGCCCAAGGTGGAGCCTGAACAACAAAAAGGGGGAGAGGGGGAACAAGGGAGAGGGGGGGGGGAAGGCCGATGAAAGGGAAACATGTAAAGTGTACATCAAACCATCTTGCTCACCTATTGTATATCGTACAGATGTAAAATTCAATAAAAAATGTTTTTTAAAAACTTAAACGAGAAAGAGGAGCCTGCTTGGTCCTCACGCTCGCACTTGAATCAGCGAGATCTTAAATCAACAGTTGAAGTCCTTAGCAGAAATATAACATTGAATGACAAAGAAATGAGATTGTGAGGACCAAGCAAGATCACCTGTCGCATTAATGGTAAGCAATAATGGTGTGTTGTGAAGGTCAGCTTGCATCAGTCACGAAAGGCGACCAGTGTGTGTAGCGAAGGTCGGCCGGTTGGTAAAAGTGGGCCCTCGGAAAAAAGTTTTGAAAAACACTGCTCTAAACTGATTCAAGTGAGAGTGTGAGGACCAAACAGGCTCCTCTTGCTCATTTAAGTCAAGCGTACGTGGCATATGTTGTGAAGGTTGGCCAGCGTGGGTCACAAAGGTCAGCTGGTGTGGACCGTGAAGGTCGGCTGGCATGAGTCCGAAAGTCAGCCAGTTGGCAAAAGTGGGTCCCAGGAAACAAAGTTTATAAAACACTGCTTTGAAACAAATACGGCAGCAATGGCAGTTTGAGCCAGGCCATCCCAATCCTGAGGGTGACACCCTGAATCCACAGAGCTGTCAGCAAGTAGCTCCCCACGACTCCGCCCCCCCCCCCCCCCCAACCTCCGCATCTGGCAAGCGGTACAATTTTTAAACATTTTTTCAAACTTTGCATACCTTCACCAACCCCCCCCCCCCCCCCCCCCCCCCAACCACCCCAATGGTGCCCAGTCGCCATTTGTAAATATCTGTAGTAAATCGCGCCCATATGACTTCTGCCTGATAGTTACGGAACATCGCCGAGGCCCGGAGTATAGTGGGTCAAACGCAGTAATCAATCTTACATGCATGCAAATGCCGGTTTTGCATACCTGCACGGGATGCAAACCTTGTTATTTCCACCAGTGAGGGACTGGAGCATGGCACCCGAATTGGCACCAGGCATGGACCTTGATTTTGGCCGGACGCCCAATTCTCCGTCCAAGCATTTGCAGCATCGTTAAGCAGATAATTTCGCCCTTGGTCTTCTTTGCAAAAGGAGGACAAGTTTCCAGATAACTGTATTACCATGGTCTTTCCCAGGACATCTAACTGTGGAACTTGTTGGACAGAATCTTATCAGCCATGCAGTGGTAGCTCTGAAGATGGAAAGGAGGCAGATTTTTGAAAGTTGCGTGCCGCGTCGTTGACCTGACGCATTCCATCTCAGGGTGAATTTGCCACTGTGGATTCAGAACAGTAATGGCTACTTGCTCGGCAGGTTCTGATAGCCAATTATTGCCAAATTAAATGCCAAATTAGATACAGAACGGTCACAGCACTGGGATCTTCCCAATGATAGGTGGGCATCCTGCTGAGGCTGAAACCAGGCAGATGGCATGAGACAGTCCACCAGTTGCAGGCTGGGGCATAGGTGTGCCAATGAGGCCTCCATTAAGCAGGTTCCCTCCCCCACCTTTCATAATGATGACTTTGCAGCCATGACCATGCTTACTTATGCTTACTTATGCCAATTTTTTAAAACAATTCATCAGTTGGCGCCTCCACCTTGCCCATCATTACCTCTTCGCAATTTTACTCTGGAATGGGCGGGGCCTTGGCTGGCTCACCCACCCTTGCCCGAATTTAGGCCTTTCAGTGGCCAATTATTTGCCACTTTAGGGCCATCCTTCACCCAGCCTCAATTTTCAAGCTGGTAGGAGGAGCTCAGAGGCGGAGGAGAAGCCCAAAAATGAGCCTGATCAGGCTTCAATTGGGAAGGGTGTGGTGGGGTGATGGTGCACCTCTATTATCAGCATTCTTTAAATATCAGGTGCCCCTCCAAAAGGTCAGGACCCTGCCAGTACTCCCTCCTACCATTGGAAAACCACCTCCCTCTGCCACCACACAGGCCCTTAACCTTGTCACCCTTCCTTGAGGCCCCCTACACTTACCTGGTCCTGGACTCCTGCAACTTAGGCCTGGGGACAGCTTGCAGTCCCAGTCCTGTCCACTGGAGCCTCTGGTGCTGCTGAGACTAGAGTGCTGTTGGCCAATCAGATTGGCCAGCAGCTCCCTGCAGCAGGGTATCCTTCTGAGTGAGAGGCAGACGTTGGAGTTAAATTGCTGTGGGACCATCAACATCGGCATGGTTGTGTTCACCACCAACTCCTTGGATAGTGGGGAAGGAATTGCTGCCACCTATAAAATCCTGGCCTGTGAATTCACCACATCTCTCAAAGTCTCTGCCTTCATCTTTTGTTCACAAAGATAAATGTTGAAGTGGTTTCACCAATCTGCCCAAACTTGTTTGGATCTCTCTCATAAAATTCAGGTTATCTGTGTCTCACTACTGAAAAAAAGGAGTTTGCAATCAGTATTGCCCCCAGTGTTATCTGTAAGTCCAGCATCATGAGTACCACATACCAGATCAAAACCAACAATAGCAGATGGTGTCAATGGTTAAAAACTTTGAAAAGACCAAACGTGAGCCTGACATGTGGACCTCGCGGTGGGCCCAGGGGTAACTCCTAAAGGGAGTTGCTTCCAAAGTCCATCTGAGGGCCACCACCCCTCCCACAATGCACTACCTGCCCACCTCTCCTCTGTCAGACCCCCCTGAAACTCCCAAAATGGAAGAACCGCCCAAGAGACCTCCTTAATAGGGAGACCATTTCCAGTGACACCCTTAATTGGGAAACCCCCAGGAACCCCTTTAATAGGGAGAAGCCCGCAGGGATCCCTAACTGAAGGAACCTTCCACAGAGGCCACCTAATTAAATGAACCCCAGAGACCCCCTAACTAAAGGGACCCTCCACAGAGACCCCCTGACTACAGGGACCCTCCCCTCAGAAAAGAGACCCCCGTCTGGAGGCTAGAGAGCAGTCCAGACAAGGCAGTCAAAAAAAATACATCTGTAACACTTACCTGGAAGCTCCATATGTTCATTCCTAGAAAGAGAACATTTGTGACCCGTGTTTAAATCCCTCAGATCCATTAGCTGCAAGCCATTCATTCATTTCTAGTAGTGGACTGTGATTGACAGTTTCCACAAAACAGCTGCAGCCTTGATTTATTCATGGAATAGTAACTACAAGTGCCGAAACCCCAATGTTTACAAACATCAACCACACCAAAGAGAGCTAAGTGCATTCCAACCGCTAAGTGCATTCCAATCACTGAAGCCTGCTCAAAATGGAGGCTTTAGTAGGATTCCCTTGGGAATCCCTCGTATTTCTTGCTATGCATAAATTTGCATAGCAAGGAATACTGAATTGATTCCTGATTTGCGCTCCCAGGAGGAACATCAGTAGCAATTCTCCTCTGGCGGGAGAACAAAGGGTTGGATTATCCGTTTCAACAGCTAAGTGCCGGCTGGAATGGAGAATTTGTGGGAGTTCTATGATGAAAAATTTGGCGCCGGCCCCACACCAATTCCGGGACTGGAGAGAGGTTAGCAGCGGTGCCAAAAACGGCCGGAGAATGTCCAGGTCACTGGCCGTGCATGGGCACAGCGATGACCTGCGGCAGTCACGCCGTACAACATGGCACCGGCCATGCGTGGACCCAACCCACCATCCTTGACCCCACAGGCCACTCCCTGGCCAGCACCCACCAGTCCCCCCCCCCCCGCCCTTGCGGAAGCCCCTCCAGCCAGCAGCAAGGATCCCGGCCGAGTGTGGCGGTGCTGAACACAGCCTGCAGCCTCCACACCGGGCTCCCGACCACTGAGACCACACGGGTCCCGCGCAGTCCCAAAGCTTTGACAAGGGTCATCTGGATTTCAAACATTAGCTCTTTTCTCTCCTGACAGATGCTGTCAGACCTGCTGAGATTTTCCAGCATTTTCACTTTGGTTACATTATCCTCTGTCTCTTCACCTAAGTCATTAATGTAGATTGTAAATTGCTGCGTCCCCAGCACTGATCATTGCAGCACTCTACTATTCACTGCCTGCCAATTTGAAAAAGTCTCATTTATGCCCACTCTCTGTTTTTTGTCTGTTAACCAATCCTCCATCCAAGATAATATATTAACCAAATTCCATGAATCCAGACATGGTAGATCTACAGGATCCTCTTCAACATCCTCAAAAAACTTGAACAAAGTTATCAAACATTACTTACCTTTAGTAAAATCATGTTGAATAGTGCCAGTCACATGAAGCTTTTCGAAGTGCATTGTTAAGATTTCCTTAATAATAGGTTCCAGCCTTTTCCCAACACCTGCAGCGGGATTCTCCCGAATCCCTGTGATGGCCCAACGCCGGCATAAAAAGCGGCGTGAACCACTCCGGCGTTGGGCTGACCGGAAGTTGTGGAATCCTACGCACTTTCGGGGGCTAGGCCGGTGCCGGAGGGGTTGGCGCTGCGCAACCGGCGCCGAAGGGCCAGCACGAGTTAGCGCATACACAGTGCCGCCACTGTGGTTTTGCGCTTGCGCAGACCGGCCGGTGTATTTTAGCGCATGCGCAGAGGGGTGTCTTCTCCGCGCTGGCCATGGCGGAGCCCTACAGAGGCCGGCGCGGAAGGAAGAAGTACCGCCATGGTACAGGCCCATTCGCAGATCGGTGGGCCCCGATCGCGGGCCAGGCCACCGTGGGGGCCCCCTGGGGTTGGATCCCCCCCCCCCCTCCCGCCTCCCCGAGGACCGCACCAGCCGGCCTACCAGCCAGGTCCCGCCGTGTGGCACCATGTTCAATCCACGCCGGCGGGACTGGCCAGAAACCGACGGCCGCTTGGCCCAGCGGGGCCCGAAGAATTGCCGGGGGGGGGGCGCTGCCAATGGCCCGTGACTGGCGTGGCGTGATCCTGCCCCCACCTGAAAACCTGCACCGGAGAACACGGCAGCCAGCGTTGGAGCGGCGGGGCGGGATTCATGCCGTCCCTGGGTATTCTCCGACCCGGCGGGGGGGTCGGAGAATCCCGCTCCCTGATGTTAGACTAACTGGCCTGTAGTCCACTATTTTCTCTGTCCCTCCTTTCTTAGAAAGCATGTAACATTTGCCAACTTTCTGTCTACGGGATCATTCCCACATCTATTCCCACTATTTATACCAAAGTTCATTACTGCAGTCTCTAAGGACAGCTGGCACATGTTTATATTTAGATATACTTTATTACCCCCAACTGGAAACTCACTTCTATTTTCAGGCCTTTCTGACAGAAATATTAGACCTTTGTGGGCAACTTTGGAACATTTTGACATGTGATGGTAAGGAAAATGGGCAAAGCATTATGCATGGAACGTTTTGATGCACTATCAATTACGCAAAGACAAGAGTAAGATGTAATCGAGTTTTATTACACTGAGATGTGTGGCCTCCTACAGCGGCTGACGAAATGGACAACCAGACACTACTGCAAAAATATCAGATCATTCACAGCAGGCAGGGATCTACCCCTATACCTGTAGTACAGGGGCCTGACCATAAAACACATATACATACAGTATATACATCAGTAGTGACTACCACATTCACCCCCTGTTAAAAAAATGAGTCCACGGGGGTGTTGGGGAACTATATACAGAACGTTGTGTTTAAAATTACAGATAATATTACAAATTCAGGCGGTCCAGTACCTTGATCAGCCATCGAGAGTGCCACAGTTCTCTTTGGTGACTATTGTCACAAGTAGGCTTCAAATGAAGTTATTGTGAAAAGCCCCTAGTCGTCACATTCCAGTGCCTTTTCAGGGAGGCTGGTACGGGAATTGAACCGTGCTGCTGGCCTGACCTGGTCTGCTTTCAAAGCCAGCAATTTAGCCGTGTGCTAAACCAGCCCCTATTGAGAAGACCCGGTACTGTGCAATCTGATTGACCATATCAGATATGCGTGGGAGGGTGTACGCATCGAGCTGCGTGTACCGATTGATGGTCTGACTGTAGTCAACGACCATCCTATTTTTCTCCCCAGTTTTGACCACTACCACTTGGGCTCTCCAGGGGCTGTTGCTGGCTTCGATGATGCCTTCCCGAAGCAGCCGCTGGACTTCAGGCCTGATGAAGGTCCTGTCCTGGGCGCCGTACCGTCTGCTCCTGGTGGTGACAGGTTTGCATTTCAGGGTTAGGTTTGCAAAAAGAGAAGGCGGGTCGCCCTTAAGGGTCACAAGGCTGCACACGGTAAGGGGTGGTAGGGTCCCGCCAAATTTCAGGGTTAGGCTCTGGAGGTTGCACTGGAAGTCCAGGCTGAGTAACAAGGCAGCGCAGAGGTTGGGGAGGACGTAGAGGCAGAAGCCGCTGAACTCCATGCCCTGGACAGCGAGGGTGGCGATGCAGTACCCCCGGATCGCCACGGAGTGGGATCCGGAGGACAGGGAGATTCTCTGGTTAGCGGGGTGTACCGTGAGGGAGCAGCACCTTACCGTATCGGGGTGAATGAAGCTCTCAGTGCTCCCGGAGTCCAGAAGGCAGGAGATCTCGTGCCCGTTGACCTTCACTTTAGTTGAAACGGTCACGAGGTTGTGTGGTTGGGACTGATCAATTGTGACCGAGGCGAGACGCGGCTGGTCGTCGGCGGTTGCAGGTGATGAGCGGCCTGATGAGGTGCCCGACGGGCAGTTGTCCTGAGTCGGGTAAGATGGCGGTGCCCACGGGACGCACGTGTCATGGGGGAGGTAAGATGGCGGCGCCCTGGGGCTGCACGTGTTGTAAGGAAGGCAAGATGGTGGCACCCGTTGGTCCTGGGAGGGACAAGATGGCAGCGCCCATGGGCCGCACGTGTTGTGAGCCAAGCAAGATGGCGGCGTCCACTGGCAACACGTGGTCCGAGGAGTAGAAGATGGCGGCGCCCACTGGCCGTTCGTGGGGGGTGCCGGGACAATAGCAGTGATTGAGCGGGCCTGGCACACTGAAGCGAAATGTCCCTTCTTGCCACAGGCCTTGCAGAGGGCGCTCCGCGCCGGGCAGCACTGTCGGAGGTGTTTTGACTGCCCACAGAAGTAGCATTTGGGTCCCCCAGGGTTGGTTGGTTGCCGCGCGGCACAGGCGTGGGGTTGGCTAAGAGCGGTCACTGACGGGGTCCACGATGGGGTGGCCATCTGCGAAGTCCACAATGCATTGGGGGGGATGGGCCGCGCGGTCGGGGGCATAGGCCTGAACGTTGCGTGATGCGACCGTAAGTGAGAGCGCTAGTTTTGTGGTTGCCACGAGGTCGAGCGTGGCCCCTGCTAAGAGGCGCTGGTGGATGTAGTCAGACCCTATGCCCATAATAAATGCGTCTCTCATTAGCAACTTCGAGTGTTCCGTGGCCGAAACGGCCTGACAGTCACAGTCTCTAACTAGGGCGAGCAGGGCACGCCAGAAATCTTCCACAGACTCTCCGGGAAGTTAGCGCAGTGTGGGGAGGAGGTGTCTGGCGTAGATTTTGTTAGTCCGCTGAGCATAGTTTTCCTTCAGTAGCGCCATGGCCTCTGCCTAGGTCGGCGCGTCCTGGACGAGTGGAAGGACGTTGGAGCTGAGCCGCGTGTAAAGGATCTGGAACTTCTGTGCTTCTGGAATTGTGTCTGGCATAGACCCGATGAATGCTTCAAAACAGGTTAGCCAATGTTCGAAGTACTTTGTGGCGTTGTCTGCTTGAGGATGCAGCTGCAGGCAATCCGGCTTGATGTGGAGGTCCATCTCTGAAAAATCTCAGTGTGATAAATTGATGCAAAGACGAGAGTAAGATGTAATCAAGGCTTTATTACACTGAGATGTGTGGCTTCTTACAGCAGCTGACGAAATGGCTGCTGTACGGGGAGCACACATATTTATACTCCGCCTACTGGGTGGAGCCAGCAGGCAGGGATCTACCCCCGTAACTGTAGTCCAGGGGCCTTACCCTAAAGCACCTATACATACAGTATATACATCAGTGGTGACTACCACACGTTTATGGATTAGAACGGTTTTGAAACAGTGTAAAAGAAATGAGATTATGATCACAAAGGGGAAATAGATCAGAAGGAGCATAGCTGAGCTCAGCTGGCAGTAATGCATTATTCTTAAACAATGGCATGTTATGTAACTCCAGGTGTTGGTTGTGAGTATGTTCAAGTGAATTTAACCCTTTATAAACCTTTTAAGTGTTTGACTGCGTGTAAATTTATTCTTGGCATACAGGCACAGGACTGCTACCTTTGTCTGCAATAGGTATTCCTAACAAAGCTGCACACAGTAATGGTCACTACGCTACAAAATAATTCACTGCACATGAACTTCTTTGAAAAGTCTCTGAGCGATACAGGGTAGTTCTTCTCCTTTACGATCTCGCCTTTTTGCACTACCCATAAGGAGCATAAACAGGAAAGTCTTGTGAAGGGGTATTTTGCACATGCCTGGATTTTCTTTCATTTAAATCAATGGAAAAGGCTTCAGTGGGATCAGTAAGAGATACATAATCCTTCCCATAAGATTTCCTTCTCTGCATTTCATCCAGCTGATGCTGAACATTGGGTGCTAAGGACTAAAATCAACCCTATATTAATACAAATCTTTCTTTGCCAAAATACTCCAAGGATCACCACCTGTTATACTTGTGTAAAATTTAAAGTATTCATCAATTCATTCTTCACTACTCAACCACCATCATTTACCCTCCAGCCAAACATCCCTTAACACAGCAGCAAGTTATGGCTTGTACATTAATGCATCATCTTAATGGTTAGAGAGATGTGTTGTACTTAAAATGCTGTGGTCGGGGACTAGGGCACCCTATAAAATTTAGCCCAATAGATTTCAATTCATTCATGCACATCAGGCATAGAATGGTGAAGATACAATCAGAACACTTCCCCTTTATTTACTCTACCAAAACCACCCATGGCTTTAAACATGTCGATCAAATCTCCCCTAAATGAGTTTCGGAAGAATGAATGCCTGATGCAGGCTCTTTATGCCAAGCCAAGTTTAAAGTAGAACAAGAGAAAAGAACTGCCGGTTTTGCAATAGTAATCGGAATATTATCTGCAATAATCTGAAATAAAAAACAAAATGCTGGTCGAGCAGTATCCATGCAGAGAAACAGAGTTAACGGGCGAGATTCTACTTCCCGGGATGCCCGAAACACATTCCCCGATGGGACAGAGAATCGGGCTTCGGGGGAAAATTGGGATCGGTACCGATCTGAACGCGGTTTTCGACCCGTTGCTGGTGGCGTAAACAAGGTCCATTATACGCGCCAGTGGGGGGGATGTAGATAAATGTAAATGGGTCTTAATTCTCCGGTCCCGCAGCCGGAAATCACATGGGCGCAGATCACTTGTGGTCTCAGCAATCATGAATCTGACATGTTGGACCTTGCGGTGGGCTTAGAGACGCAACCATTGCCCCATGGCCCCACCGGGAGGTTCACCATGCTAGGACCGAGGGCCACCCCCCCCCCCCCCCAACAATGCATTGCCTCTCCACGCTTCCTCTAGAAGACCACCCACCATGCCGCCCTCCCCCAGAGACCCCTGTAATAGGGAGACCCCCCCAGGGTCCCCTGTAATAAGAAGACCCCTCCCAGGGACCCCTTCATCGCTCCCTCCTCCCCACAGGGACCCCTGTGATAGGGGGACCCCCCCCCCCACACAGACCCCTGTAATAGATAAGCTAGGAGAATGGGCCAATATTTGCTTGTAAAAACCAACTGAAGCTTTGATCCATTCATATTCCTTCACACTTCAGTGGCCTAAGTGGTGAAACTCCAATGTTTGTAAACATTAACCACATCAAAGATATGTAAGTACATTCCAAGCACTCTCGTAGGATTTCACTGCACTTACCTCTCTTTGATGTGGTCAATGTTAACAAACATTTGGGTTTCACCACTTAGGCCACTGAAGTGGAAAAGGATATGAATAGATCAAATCTGCAAATGGTTTTTACAAGCAAATGTTGGTCCATTCTCCTAGCCTATCCATCTATAAACTCTTTATCTCTCTTCACTGCCTGTTTTCTCACCTATTTTATTATCATGCAGAAATTTTGCTATGTTACACTCTGTCCCTGCTTGCAGATCATTTATATCGATTGTAAACGGTTGACGTTTCACCCAGAAGCCTTTGTTGGGCCTTTTCAGAGAAGATAAAGCAATCCCCCCCCCCCCGCATTGCGTCAGCTCAGGTCCAACTGGGCTCATGATACTGGCAACCTATGAGTACTCCCTCGAGCACTGTGCTGGAACGCATATTACCAAAACGAACACTCTGAATCACCTTCCCTCTGCCCACGAGCTTAGCCCCTTTGCCGGCACTGGAAGAATTTGTCATGACTTTAAACATTTTAGTCTTCTTGCCTGTTTCTGCTAAACAGATCAGTACTTGGACTCAGAAGGACCCACATTGTCCAGGTTACACCATCTGATCCTCACTGGCGAGATCCGAGGACACCCCATGGACGACATAGAGACCTTCCTCATGAAAAGACAAGAACTACGTGTTGAAGATTATCCTGTTGGAATCCTGCATTGTTGTCCCCTGTCCAGGTCCGCGCCCAACTCTGAGTGTCCGTTTTGGTCAAACGCATTCCAGAGCGGTGCTCGAGGGAGCACTCATAGGCTGCCAGTATCATGAGCCAAGTTGAATCTGCTATGAGGTCACCCTGGGGTATCCAAGGTGAGCATGCTTGTGAGGATCTGTTTGGTGGCCCGGACTTGATCCAGATATCAATGCTTTGATGAAGCAATGCTCCTTGTGCCAGAAGAGCCAGAGGCTTCCACATTCGGCCTCTTTATGCCCATGGGAATGGCCAGGAAGACAATGGGTATGGGTGCACGTAGAATTCACTAGTCTGTTCATAGAATCAATGTTCCTAATTATAGTCAACATCGACACCCTTTCCAAATGGCTGGAATTGCATCCAAGTTCCAAACCAAAAGAAATTACTGGCGGGACCCAACCTACGCACTTGTTGGGGAAACGGAGATCCCTAATCCATTTCAGCCCCCCGGTCCACCTGCCACAGACTCAAGGCTTAGTGCCAAAATGCAGAAGAGGCCCTATCACTGCAGGAGTCTGGGAGGGACGGCTGTTATACCCTTCACGAAGACCACGGGGGATTGCTGGTTGATTTCCCCGTGAGCTTCGTAGAATATGAGTTCCCGTGTTGAGTGGGTGGAGGCCTGCCAAATAGGGGCTTACCAATGCAGCTTTGAATATCGGCCACCATACTTGGACCAGCAGTTCCCGATAGTCCCAGTTGGGGCATTGTTTTTATATGCTGTGGCTGTGACCTTATTTGTGTTGAAGAATAAACCTACTTTGCCTTTTAGCCTGCGCTTCCTGGAATTATTACACTTCCGAAGTTCAACGCAACTTCATGAGGAAGAAGTCTCCTCAACACTTCTTTCAAAATGTGTGTGGATTGGCCAAGATAAATTGCCCCTTAGTGACCAGGGATGTGCAGGTTAGGTTATGGGGTTACAGGGATAGGGCAGGGTGGATGGGTGAGTGGACATGGATAGAGTGCTCTTTTGAATGGTTGGTGCAGACTCGATGGGCTGAAGGGCCTCCTGCTGCACTGTAAGGAGTCTATGATTCTATACATGTGACTCCAGAGCCATGGCAATGTAGCTGTCTAGGAAATGGACTAGAATTCCTGAGCAATTCGGGATGGACATGTGAGGACCAGATCACATGAAAGAAAAAATACTGACCTTTGAGTTAATTATCCCTCATTTACAATTTATTTTTATCTAATGCAGTAATGGATTCATTGATTACTTTTAAACTAATTTAGCTTTAACTCTCAAAACAAAAACATCTCTCTGAAATGCACGTCTTTGCAAACAGTGTAGACATCATGGGCGGGATTCTCCGGTCATCGACGCCGAAATCGCGTTCGGCGAACAGCTAGAGAATCCCCGTTCATGACTGAATCAGGGCCGGCGCCACTTTTGCAATGCTCCGTCCCCTCAGAGTGCACCATGCGATGTATCGACAGCCTCAGGACATTGCCTGAGGCCCGCTCCCCGATGCTCTGCCCTCGACCGCCCAAGTTCCCGGTCGCGTGTGGTCTCGTCCGTCGGGAACTCAGCATGGCCACAGTCGGGCGAGGGTCGATCCGCGGGCAGGGGGGACTTTGCCAGTGGCTGGGGCACTGTTGGGGAGTGGTCTGGGCGTGCAAGCCGGCCAAAAGGGAGGCACTATTTCACAGGCCAGGTCCGCGAGCGGCCGGCGCCATGTAGCACGCCTCGGCCGCTGTAAGCCGCTTCCGTGCACATGCGCGGCCACAGACCCGGCAATGCTCCGCACTGTATCGGAGCTAGACCCGGGTGCTCTACGTTGCTGGCATGCTAGCCCCCAGCTACATTGGATTGGATTGGATTGGATTGGATTTGTTTATTGTCACGTGTACCGAGGTACAGTGAAAAGTATTTTTCTGCAAGCAGCTCAACAGATCATTCAGTACATGGGAAGAAAAGGGAATTCAACAGAATTCAAGAAAATACATAAGAATACATAATAGGGCAACACAAGATATACAATATAACTACATAAGCATTGGCATCGGTTGAAACAGGGTGTAGTGTTAATGAGGTCAGTCCATAAGAGGGTCATTTAGGAGTCTGGTGACAGTGGGGAAGAAGCTGTTTTTGAGTCTGTTCGTGCGTGTTCTCAGACTTCTGTATCTCCTGCCCGATGGAAGAAGTTGGAAAAGTGAGTAAGCCGGGTGGGAGGGATCCTTGATTATGATGCCCGCTTTCCCCCGGCAGCGGGAGGTGTAGATGGAATCAATGGAGGATCAGTGATCGTTTTGCGCTGAAATTTCAGGCGTAAAACGCCACCGTTCCCACGCCGGCGTGAAGACATAACCTCACAATCGGAGAATCCAGTCCGATGACTCCAGATCTCCAGCTAAGTCAGCCACCTTCTATTTAATAACTCTATCTTTTCTGACATTATTAAACAAACATGGATCATGCTCTGAACTGCCACTACTTTAATCATAATAATTTTTATTAGTGTTACAAGTAGGCTTACATTAATACTGCAATGGAGTTATTGTGAAAATCCCCTAGTCGCCATACTGCGGCACCTGTTCGGGTACACTGAGGGTGAAATTAGAATGTTGAATTCACCTAACAAGCAAATCTTTTGGGACTTGTCGGAGGAAACCAGAGCACCTGGAGGAACCCCACGCAGACACGGGAAGAATGTGTAGCATCTGCACAGACAATGACCCAAGCTGGGAATTGAACCAGGCTCCTTGCGTTGTGAAGCAACAGTGCTAACCACTGTGCTACCGTGCCGGCCTAGCCTTCAGGTATCCTGGCAGTCACTAAAACATTGTATTTTAATTACCTTATCTTCATAATAATAATCTTCCCAGAACTTAACAAATCCTCTAAAATATTAACATGAACCATGAACCAGATATTTGCAACAATGCTATTCTATGGACTGTAGAAATATACAAGATAAACACAGATTAGAAGGAATCACTTCCAAATCAATGGCCTGAATCATCAGAGACCAGACATCCCTGCAGATGTCTTGTCACAATAATTCCATAGGAATGGCCCGGGAAGTTTTAAGTTGCGAAGAGCCATTCGCCTGCTCCCCCGGACCCTCTGAAAAGTTAGTCGGAGAGTTTGGATAGTTCTGAAGTACGTATCTGAATAGTTACCAGGTTAATGTTAGACAGATACATTTTAGTAATACTCCTGGGTAACTGTACAACTGACATTCACACTCCTCTCTTGACTCCCCCCACCCCCCCCCCCCCCCCAACTATCCCCTCCTCAACCCCTGACACCCGCCTTGAGCCCCTGGCTATCTCACCTCAATGCTCCTGACTACCCCGGCTAACCCGCAGAACCTCCTCCGTGGCCCCCTGATTCACAACCTATCCAGACCTGACTAGCCCTCAACCTGACAACCCCTCCTGCCCCGACCTGATCCAACCAACCCACCCTCCCCCACAAATTCCCCTACCACCTCACCCACCTGCCACTCTACCCACCTGTTCCTATTCCCAGCTGCCACACTACCCAAAGTAAGACATAAGACATAGGAGCAAAAGTAGGCCATTTGGCCCACCAAGTCTGCTCCGCGTTTCAAAGAGATAATTCATGACTGATCTGATGTGGGTGGCAGGGTAGCATAGTGGTTAGCACTGTGGCATCACAGCGCCAGGGTCCCAGGTTCGATTCCTGGCTTGGGTCACTCTCTGTGCAGAGTCTGCACGTTCTCCCCGTGTCTGCGTGGGTTTCCTCCGGGTGCTCCGGTTTCCTCCCACTAGTCTTGAAAGATGCGCTGTTAGGTAAATTGGACATTCTGAATTCTCCCTCAGTGTACCCGAACAGGCGCCAGAGTGTGGAGACTAGGGGCTTTTCACAGTTACCTCATTGCAGTGTTAATGTAAGCCTACTTGTGACAATAAGATTATTATTTTATGTGATAATCCTCAACTCCATTTTCCCACCTTCTTCCCATGACCCTGATTCCTGGCTGATTAAAAATCTGTCTATCTCAGTCTTGAACATACTTAATGACCCACCTCTACAGCTGTCTGCGGTAAAGAATTCCAGATTAATTACCCCCTAAGAGAAGGTATTCCTCCTCATTTCTGTCTTAAATGGGTGACAGGGTGATAATTATCTGTGAGTATGTGTTTACAAGATGGGACATTGTAGGGGCTGGTGAGTAACACACACAGTCATGAAAGAACTTTGCTTGAAGCAAACCCTAACATTCTCGGTAAATGAGATAAAGGCTGGTAATTTTTTTTTTAAAACAGTTTTGTCAAATCCCAGATAGCCAGGTGGTGAAGGATAGAACACTGAAGTCAAGTCCTTATTCATTTCTAAGCTTCTATTTGCAGCGATTCATGTTATGTACTATGCACCAGCCCAGCATGTCATTCAGCCTGCTCCTATTTTTCACAGAACGTGCAGACTTCACCCCGCAGGGACCTAGGTTCAATTCCCAGTTTGGGTCGCTACCTGGCGGAGTTTGCACATTTTTCCCCGTGTCTGCATTAGTTTCTTCCGGATGTTCCGGTTTCCTCCCACAATTCCCGAAAGATGTGCTTGTTAGGTGAATTGGACATTCTGAATTCTCCCTCAGTGTACCCGAACAGGAGCCGGAGTGTGGCATCTAGGGGATTTTCACAGTAACTTGATTGCAGTGTTAATGTCAGCTTACCTGTGACACCAATAAAGATTTTTTTAAGATATAAACTAATAGGCAGGTTGGTTTGCAACATCCGGGATGCGGAAACCCAGAGGAGGCTGTTGGCTGAGACTAGAGTTGCAAAATGCAGCCACAACAGCTTTGTCAGGGGAAAGTGCAGATCAAAGGACACAAGAACTGCAAAGGATGGCGGTCCTCAGTCTGGGGTGCCCATTGGTGCATAGAACGCCAGCTCCCGGACAGAAGTTTCCGACCCCCGCCACTAGGGGCGCTCTTCCAGAGACTCTGAATATCATTGGTGATCAGAGGATCGGGTGGCACTGCAAGGCTGGCAGGGGCATGCCAAGGTGCCAGGTTGGCAGAATTGGGCTTGGGGGGTGCCCAGTCCTTATGGGATGGGGTGATCGAGAGCTTGAGGACCCATTTCATGCAAGTTGACGTGTCCGGGGGGGGGGGGGGGGGGGGGGGGGGGGGTTCCAACGACCACGGCTGGGGGTTCAGAGATCGGGGAGTTTGGGACAGCATTTAGAAATGGCGCCCCCATCTCTTTAGGAAATGAAGGTAATGCAGCCTCGGTGGGGGCAAAACAAAAAGTCCAGTTTGATAGAGTGGCCATTCTCGGTGTTGCATGCGAGGAACACCCTGCAAAACACACCCAAAACGGGACTCTGCTTTTTCCCCATTAAAATGCTCACAATGTCTTTGAATTTTTTCACGGCAGAGGTGGGTAGAATCCTGATAAACAAGGGTTGAAAAAATTATCGGGGGTAGGCAGGAGGTTACAGTCAGATCAGCCACGATCATATTGAATGGTGGAGCAGGCTTGAAAGGATGAGTGGCCTATTCATGCTCCTAGTTCTTATGTTTGTATGAGTACAATTAGCATCCAATTGGTATACAACTACTAGTGACTTTTTTCTACACATGCTTTTCTTTTCTTTCTCCTCCATTAACCAAATTTTCTCCACTGCAATCCGTGAGGTGACAACATGCTGTAGAACTGTTCACCACCAGAGCATAAAAAATTGAGGGTGGTCCGATTGCGGTTTTTAAAATGCTAAAAGGATTTGAAATGGTAGATGTTCGATAAATTATTTCCTCTGGTAGAGAAATCGTGAAATTGGGTATAGTGGTTGGGATTCTCCGGCCGTTGGGATTCTCTGCTCCCACCGGCAGCACACCCCTGCCCGCGGGATTCCCGGCAATATCCAGTGGCTTCAATGGGAAATCCCACTGACAAGGGGTGGGAGAATAGAATCCCGTTGCCAATGAACAGCATTGAAAAAAACACGGCTGGGGGACCAGAAAATCGCCCCCATTCTAATCATAATAATAATCTTCATTTGTGTCACAAATGGATTACGTAAGAATAATGGAGTGTAGATTAATTTATTTGTAAGAGCAGCACGGTAGCATAGTGGTTAGCACAATTGCTTCACAGCTCCAGGGTCCCAGGTTCGATTCCCGGCTTGGGTCACTGTCTGTGCGGAGTCTGCACATCCTCCCCGTGTGTGCGTGGGTTTCCTCCGGGTGCTCCGGTTTCCTCCCACAGTCCAAAGATGTGCAGGTTAGGTGGATTGGCCATGATAAATTGCCCTTAGTGTCCAAAATTGCCCTTAGTGTTGGGTGGGGTTACTGGGTTATGGGGATAGGGTGGAGGTGTTGACCTTGGGTAGGGTGCTCTTTCCAAGAGCCGGTGCAGACTCAATGGGCCGAATGGCCTCCTTCTGCACTGTAAATTCTATGATAATCTATGATTAATCTAGGACAAAGGTTCGATACAACATCGTGGGCCGAAGGGCCTGTTCTGTGCTGTATTTTCTACGTTCTATGTTCAATGTTTAAGTTGGCTGGCGTGATCACTACATTTTAAAATTAGAGCTAGAGCATTCAGGACTGAAATTAGGATGAACTTTTTCACAGAAAGGGTAATAGAAATTGTGGATGCTAGGGTGGTTGGATTCTTTAAAACTTTTACTGCTGGTCTTTTGTTTGGTAAGCGTATCATACTGGGTAAAAGTAAGAGAGCACAGATAGTAAAATGCAATTGAGGACCAGTCATCATCTGAATGAATGGCAGAAAAGGGGATAAAGGGGGATAACTGGTAACGGTTGCTAATGTGTATGTAGGGTTCAATGGGACATGGGACAGAATTCTATTTCCCTGTAACAGTGGGGGTAGGGCTCTAGAAGGCAGCAAGCCGTTCAATAGGCCATTGACTTCAGCAGAACCACAGCGTAAAATTCCGCCAGCGTTATGGTCTGGAAAAATGAGAGAGAGAAAAAAGTGACTGAAATTTTTTAGTTCATCACGCTCAAAGCTGAATGCAATATGCAAGATGTGGGGCTGGATTCTCCGCTCCTCGACGCCGATCCCGTATTCGGCGATGGGGTGGAGAATCCCCGATGACGCAAAAATCGAGGACGGCGCCACTTTCGCGATGCTCCGCCCCCTGAAAAGTGGCGTACTCCGTCTACACCTCCCACTGCCTTTAGAAAGCGGGTAGCATAATCAGAGACACGTCCCACCCTGGTTATTCACTCTTCCAACTTCTTCTATCGGGCAGGAGATACAAAAGTCTGAGACCACACACGAACAGATTCAAAAACAGCTTCTTCCCCACTGGTCCCAGACTCCTGAATGACCGTCTTATGGACTGAACTGATCTCTCCACACATCCAGTCTACTGAATAGCACTACGCTCCATATGCTTCACCCAATATCTATGTATTTACATTGTCTATTTATCGTATGCCCTATGTTTTTCATGTATGGAACAATCTGCCAGAATTGTATGCAGAACAATATTTTTCACTGTACCTCGGTACACATAAATCAATCCAATAAGGGTGAACACCTGCATTTTTCTGCTCCTTTGGTTAATATAGGTGGCTGTGGTAGAGTGGTATTGTCACTGGACTAGTAATCCCGAGACCCATGGTAATGTTCTAGGGGTCAGGTCGAATGTCACCAGGGAAGATGGTAGAATTTGAATTCAATCAAAATCTGGAATTGAAGTGTTTGGTGATGACCATGAAACCATTGTGATTGCCATTAAAAACCCAGCTGGTTCACTAATATCCTTCAGGGAAGGAAATCTGCCAATCTTAACTGGTCTGGCCTATACGCAACTCCCGCAGCAATGTGATTGACTCTTAAATGCCCTCTGATATGGCCCAGCAAGCCTCTGCATTGAAGGACAATAGGGGTGGGCATTTTGCTGGCTGAGTCAGCAACGCCCACATCCTGTAAATTAAGTTTTAATTGCAAGTGAATCCGCGGAAAGCTACGGGCCCTGACGGAGTCCCTGGGCGAGCACTCAGAGCCTGCGCAGACCAGCTGGCGAGTGTATTCACAGATATCTTCACCACCTCACTCCTCCGCTCTGAGGTCCCCACCTCCTTCAAGAAGGCTACCATAATACCAGTACCAAAGAAGAGCAAGGTAGCCTGCCTCAACATTTACCGACCGGTGGCCCTGACATCTGTTATCATGAAATGCTTTGAGCGGCTGTCATGAGACAGATCACTGCCAGCCTCCCAGACGGTCTCGATCCATTGCCGTCTGCCTATCACCGCAACTGGTCCATAGCAGGTGCTATCTCACTGGCTCTGCAATCAACACTCCAACATCTCGACAACAAGGACACCTGTGTAAGACTGCTGTTCATAGACTACAGCTCCACTTTCAACACTATTATCCCAACAAGACTAATAACCAAACTCTGCAATCATGGACTTGACCCCTCCCTGTGCAACTGGATCCTCGACTTCCTCACCAACAGACCGCAATCTGTCAGGATAGGCAACAGCACCTCCTCCACAATAGTCCTTAACACCGGAGCCCTGCAAGGATGTGTGCTCAGTCCTCTACTGTACTCCCTATACACACATGACTGTGTGGCAAGATTTAACTCCAACATCAATCTTTAATTTTGCGGATGTTACGACTGTGGTGAGCCGCATCTCAAAAAATGACGAATCAGACTACAGGAGGGGGATAAATCACTTGGTTGCATGGTGTACCGAAAACAACCTCACTCTAAATGTTGGAAAGAACAAGGAACTGATCATCGACTTCAGGAAGCACAGCATGACAGACAATCCCGTCTGCATCAAAGGCTCCAAAGTGGAGATGGTTGATAGCTTTAAGTTCCTGGGAGTCACCATCACCAACAGTCTGTCCTGGTCCACTTACGAAAGCCCAACACGTCTCTACTTCCTATGGAAGCTAAAGAAATTTGGCATGTCTGCATCGACTCTCACAAACGTCTACAGATGTGCGATAGCGAGTATCCTATCCGGCTGCATCACAGCCTGGTATGGCAACTGCTCGGTCCAAGATCGCAAGAAGCTGCAGAGTTTGGTGAACTCAGCCCAACGCATCACACAAACTTGCCACCCCCACATTGATTCTGTATTCACCTCCAGTTGCCTCAGGAAGGCAGACAGCATTATCAGAGACCCCTCCCACCCAGGCTTTGCCTTCTTCCAAGCCCTTCCATCAGGCAGAAGGTACAGAAGTCTGAAGACTCGCACATCCAGACATAGGAACAGCTTCTTCCCCACAGCTCCAAGACTCCTCAACGACTCCCCCCTGACTGATCTGTTCCCTGTAAGAACACTATTCATGACGCTCTATGCTGCTCTAGCTCATGTATTTGCTTTGTTTGCTTTGTTTGGCCCCTTGCTCTGCACTGTAACCAATCACTGTTTTGTCGATGTACCATTTGTCAATTTTCTCTGTTGGTTATTCTTGTGTCTACTATGTATGTACTGTGTACATTCCTCGGCCACAGAAAAATACTTTTCACTGTACTTCGGTACATGTGACAATAAATCAAATCAAATTAAATCAATTTTAAAAAGAAGCACGACAAGAAAGTTGCATTTTTCTTTACAATTACATTACCTAATTAAAGTGGGTGTGCTGCCTCTCCAAGGCCAAATATGGTATTTGCAATGCATGAAAGTTCACTGGTTGAAGGATGTCTGGCCGTGTTATTTAAGTTAACAAATTTCCGTGCTTCTGTGCCCTTTGGAAGTGAATCAGTGAGCAAAGTCTGGGACATAAAACAGATAATTCTGGAAACAGTGGCCATGTCAGGCAGTATTTGTGGAGAGAGAGAAACAGAATTAAGTTTTCAGGTCGATGAGCTTTTATCAGAACTGAAGAGAAGCAAATGTGATATGAGAAGAAGCTTTTTCCCACATTGAGTGGTCCGTGTCTGGGATGCACTGCCTGGACGTGTGGCGGAGGCAGGTTTGATCTTAGCATTCGAGAGGGCATTGTATGATTATTGGAGTAGAAACAATGTGCAGGGGTACGGGGGAAATGCTCATTTGCAGATCCGGTGCAGACACAATAGGCCAAATAGCCTCATTCTGCCCCGTAACAGTTTTGTGATGATCTGATAAATATGTGAGCAGATTATTACAGTATTTATTTGTTTCTGGAGACGCAGAACTGATGTTACAAATGCTGCAGGTTGCGTTGGCTGCCATTAATTTGGTTGCTTTCTTTCACGGCGCCGAGGTCCCAGGTTCAATCCCGGCCCTCTTGAATGCCTTGATTGAACCTCTGGTGGGCCGTATCTCAAACAACAACGAATCAGACTACAGGAGGGGGATAAATCACTTGGCTGCAGAGTGTACCGAAAACAGCCTCTCTCTAAATGTTGGAAAGATCCCGGCTCTGGGTCACAGTCCGTGTGGAGTTTGCACATTCTCCCCGTGTTTGCGTGGGTTTCGCCCCCACAACCCAAAGATGTGCAGGCTAGGTGGATTGGCCACTCTAAATTGCCCCTTAATTGTAAAAAATGAATTGGGCATTCTAAATTTAAAAATATATTTTTTTTAAATTTTAAAAATTTATAAGGATGCTTTCATTGACATTAAAGAGAGAAGCAGGGAAACTGGAGGCAACATTAGAGAAATGGCAGAGAGTTGCAGTTTTATTATTTACCAGCTGGTGGCACTATTAGACTTGAAGCATCCACATTTTTCAAAATGCTTTTTTGAATTGTGTGCAGTGTATCTACTTTCCTGGGTAATTGCGATACAGTCATTACTTTGTATGTGTCAGACTCCCTGGGTTTGTGCGCAGGCAATTCCAGCCCCACTTGACCCGGAGTCGCAATACAGGTGAAATGAGCCCAATAAACTGCAGTCACCAGGTTTGTAACTTTAACACAAAAGTAACCTTTTATTATGTACAGTATTATAATTAAACGTACAGAAAATGTAGGTGACTATCAACTAGCCTTTTCCCACTCTCTATGCACACACACAGACAAACTACACAGAGGAAAGGTGGTGGAAAGGCAAAGAAAATACAAATAAAATAATTCATTAGGATGACTTCCACTTAATGGGTGCAATCTAACCAAAATAAAACAGCGTCCGTTCAAGCGCCAGGAACGACCTGCTATCGAACGGCACTTTTTCTTTTTCGTGCCCCAGCGAGGGACCCCTGTTGAAGCAACTGGCTGGGATCTCCTCGGCAAGGCTGGTAGATGCCGGGTGGCTGCTCGATCCGGAGTTGGCACAGCTAAGTGGGTTCTCCAGCACACTTAACTGTGCGAGACTGGGTCCCGGCCATTGTGGGCAGGATGCAGATCGCAACGTCTCACAAGATCTGGGCCGGGACTTTCCCCTATCAGGGGCGGGTGATCCCGGTGGGATGGAGTGGCGTGAACTACTCCGGCGTCGGGCCTCCCCAAAGGTGCGGAATTCTCCGCACCTTTAGGGGCTAGGCCTGTGTTGGAGTGGCTCCCGCTCCGCCGACTGGCGCCAACGGCCTTTGCCGCCCGCCAGACAGGGCCGAAAGGCCTTTGCCGGCCGGCGGAAGTCCGCGCATGTGCCGGTGCGTCAGCGACTGCTGACGTCATACCGGCACATGCGCAGGGGAGGGGGTCTCTTCCACCCCTGCCATGGTGAAGGCCATGGCGGGGTGGAAGAAAAAGAGTGCCCCCACGGCACAGGACCTCCCGCCGATCAGTGGGCCCAGATCGCGGGCCAGGCCACCGTGGGGGCACCGCCCGGGGTCAGATCGCCCCTCGCCCTCCCCCCGGACCCCGCCAGCACCGCCAATCCCGCTGGTACCAGAGGTGGTTTAAACCACGCCGGCGGGAAAGACATGTCAGCGGCGGGACATCGACCCATCTCGGGCCGGAGAATCGCCCCGGGGGTCCGCCGACCGGCGCGGCACAATTCCCGCCCCTGCCGAATCTCGGGGAGCGGAGGATTTGGGACACGGCGGGGGCGGGATTGACACCAGCCGCGGGCGATTCTCTTACCCCCCCGGGGGGTTGGAGAATTCCGCCCCTGGTTAGAACTTGCGAGGCGTAACAGCCATCAGGAATCCCAGTCGAGGTCTCTCCTGGGATCTACCAGCTGTCTCCTGTCATGATTCCGGCGGGATGCAGCCGGTAGATCATGCGCAATGTCTTTCTGAAGCTCAGGCTTTCATTTTGGAATTTCTTCCTTCCAGGGTTGGATGGTTTTCTCAGGCAAGGGGCAAAATTCTCCGACCCTGCTGGGGGTCGGAGAATCGCCTGGGGCTGCCGAAATTCCCGCCCCCGCCGTGGCAGAGATTCTCTGCCACCCGGGAAGTAGCGGCGGCGGGAATCACGCCACTCTGATCGGCGAGGCCCCTGCGGCGATTCTCCGGCCCGGATGGTGGCGGCGGGATCGGTGGCGCGAGCGGGCCCCGGGTTCCTGGGGGGGGCGGAGGACGATCGGACCCCGGGAGGTGCCCCCATGGTGGCCTGGCCCACGATCGGGGCCCCCCGCTCAGACTCCGGGCCAGTGCTCTGGGTGCACTCTTTCTCTTCCGCGGCCGCCACGGCCTCCGCCATGGCGGAAGCGGAAGAGAAACCCACATCGCGCATGCGCCGGTGGAGACGTCAGCAGCAGCTGGCCGCTGGCGGTGATGCGCCGACCGGCGAAAGCTTTTCGGCCAGCCCCGCTGCCAGGGGCGCCGGTTTTTTGCGCCAGTCTTCTGGTGCCAACCGCTCCGGCGCGGGGCTAGCCCCCAAAGGTGCAGAGAATTCCCCACCTTTGGGGAGGCCCGACCCCGGAGTGGTTGGCGCCACTCCCCTACGCCGGGACCCCCCGTCACGCCGAGTAGGGGAGAATCCTGCCCATGATTGCCGACTTTCTCTGCAGATTCAGCATGATTTCAGGTTCACAGCAAAGGATGAGCAGAACACTCACTGCTTTCGGCACAATAGAGCAGTTTTTTCACTTCAGCAAGCAGGAAAGAGCACATTCCTTTCACTTCCAAGGTCTGAACACTTCTGCCAAGTTCTCCCAGAAAGTATCATGTAGGAACCAATGATGACTGTTGTCAGGCAGAACACTGACCCTGGCCAACTCACTGGTCGCCAGTTAACCAATCAAACCAACTTCCTCCACAACTAGTTCCTAAGATGCTAAAGTGTCTGGCTTCACCTTTCCCAAGCATGAAACCTGGGAACACGGTGTCCTGGTAAGCAGGCTGTTTCAACTTTAAGTCTTCTGCTCAAAGACACATCACAATTATGAGTCCAGGAACATGAAATGAAAATTGCTTATTGTCACGAGTAGGCTTCAATGAAGTTGCTGTGAAAAGCCCCTAATTGCCACATTCCGGCGCCTGTTCAGGGAGGCTGGTACGGGAATTGAACCATGCTGCTGGCCTGCCTTGGTCTACTTTAAAAGCCAGTGATTTAGCCCAGTGTGCTAAATCAGCCCCTAAACAAAGTTACTGTGAAAAGCCCCTAGTCACCACATTCCGGCGCCTGTTCGGGGAGGCTGGTACGGGACAAGAAATAAAAGAATTGGGAACAAAGAAAATAAATAGGAAGGGCTCTCACCCTCCCCCCCCCCCCCACCCCCCCCCCCCCACCCCCCCCCCCAGAGAGATAAATCGTCATAGCAAGGACATTTCATCACATGGTATGTGACTCAAACCACAAAACGCACATCAATTCATCCTTCTTGTCCCACCACAAAATTTACCTAATCTTACATCTGCCACTTATCAGCACTTAAACTCGTGACACTGCATCCACAATAATATTTAGAAGAATTTAGAAGAATGAGGGGGGAATCTGATATAAACATATAAATTAAGAAGGGAATAGTTAAGATAAAAGCAGGGAGGTGTTTCCACTGGTGGGTGAAACTAGAACTAGAGGGCACAGCCTCAAAATAAGGAGAAGCAGATTTAGGACTTCTTCTACATCTTTTTTTTTAAAATAATTTTTATTGAAGAGATTTTTTACATGAAAATATTTACCCCCCCTAACCATAGACTATTACACAATATTCCCTCTTAACAGATAACCCCCCCCCCGCCCGACCCCCCGCGCGCGCTGTCCCTCCCCCCCCTCCCCCCCCCAAACAACAAACAAAGCAACAATTAACATCAAACATGAACTGCGAACAAATTTGTCCGCATTACAACCTTAAATAACCCACCACACCCGTTGTTGCCACCCCCCCCCCTCCCCCCGGGTTGCTGCTGCTGCGACCTCTGCACCCTATCTTTGAGCCAAAAAGTCGAGGAAAGGCTGCCACCGCCTGAAGAACCCTTGTACCGACCCTCTCAGGGCGAATTTGACCCTTTCCAACTGGATAAAGCTTGCCATGTCATTAATCCAAGTTTCCACGCTTGGAGGCCTCGCGTCCTTCCACTGTATCAGTATCCTTCTTCGCGCAACTAGGGACGCAAAGGCCAGTATTCCGGCCTCTCTCGCCTCCTGTACCCCCGGCTCCACCCCAACCCCAAAGATCGCTAGTCCCCATCCTGGTTTGACCCTGGATCCCACCACCCTCGACACCGTCCTTGCCACCCCCTTCCAGAACTCCTCCAGTGCCGGACATGCCCAAAACATATGGACATGGTTCGCTGGACTTCCCGAACACCTGACACATCTGTCCTCACCCCCAAAGAACCGACTCATCCTTGTCCCCGTCATATGGGCTCTATGTAGCACCTTAAATTGAATGAGGCTAAGCCTCGCACACGAGGAGGAAGAATTAACCCTCTCCAGGGCATCCGCCCATGTCCCATCCTCTATCTGCTCTCCCAGCTCCCCCTCCCACTTGGCTTTCAGCTCCTCTACTGATGCCTCCTCAGCCTCCTGCATTACTTTGTATATGTCCGATATCCTCCCCCCTCCGACCCAGACCCCCGAGAGCACCCTATCGCTCGCCCCCCTGCTGGGGAGCAAGGGGAACCCTTCCACCTGGCGGCTAGCAAATGCCTTCACCTGCAAATGTCGAAACACGTTTCCCGGGGGGAGCCCAAATTTCTCCTCCAGCTCTCTCAGGCTCGCAAACCTCCCATCTACAAACAGATCCTTCAGCTGCCTGATGCCCACCCTGTGCCAGCTCTGAAATTCCCCGTCCATGTTCCCCGGGATGAATCTATGGTTCCCTCTTAACGGTGCCTCCATCAGACCTCCCACTTCCCCCCTGTGTCGCCTCCACTGCCCCCAGATCTTGAGGGTGGCCGCCACCACCGGGCTCGTGGTGTACCTCGTGGGAGGGAGCGGCCATGGCGCCGTTACTAGGGCCCCCAGGCTTATGTTGCCACAGGACGCCCTCTCCATTCGTTTCCAAGCTGCCCCCTCCCCTTCCATCATCCACTTGCGCACCATCGACACATTAGCCGCCCAGTAATACCCCGAAAGGTTGGGTAATGCCAGCCCTCCACTCTCCCTACTCCGCTCCAAGAAGACCCTCCTCACCCTTGGGGTGCCATGCGCCCACACGTAGCTCATGATGCTGCTCGTCACCTTTTTGAAGAAGGCCCTAGGGAGGAAGATGGGCAAGCACTGAAATAAAAACAAAAACCTTGGGAGGACCGTCATTTTAACGGACTGCACTCTGCCCGCCAGCGACAGCGGCACCATGTCCCACCTTTTAAATTCCTCCTCCATCTGTTCCACTAGCCTAGAGAAGTTCAACTTGTGGAGAGTCCCCCAGTTCCTTGCCACCTGCACCCCTAGATATCTAAAACTCTTTCCTGCTCTCTTCAACGGGAGTCTCCCGATTCCCTCTTCCTGGTCCCCTGGGTGTATCACAAATACCTCACTCTTACCCAAGTTTAGCTTGTACCCCGAAAAGTCCCCGAATTCTGCTAGCAGTTCCATCACCTCCGGCATTCCCCCTTCTGGGTCTGCCACATATAGCAGCAGGTCGTCCGCGTATAGCGATACCCGGTGCTCCTCCCCGCCCCTTGTCAGCCCTCTCCACCCCCCTGAGCCCCTCAGTGCCATCGCCAACGGTTCAATTGCCAGTGCGAAGAGCAGGGGGGACAAGTGACACCCCTGTCTGGTCCCCCGGTGGAGCCCAAAATACTCCGATCTCCTACCATTCGTCACTACACTTGCCGTCGGGGCCGAATAGAGCAGCTTCACCCATTTAATAAATCCCTCCCCAAATCCAAACCGCTCCAGCGTCTCCCACAGGTACTTCCACTCCACCCTATCAAATGCTTTCTCCGCGTCCAATGCCACCACTATCTCCGCCTCCCCCTCCACTGCCGGCATCATGATGACGTTTAGCAGTCTCCGCACGTTCGTATTAAGCTGCCGCCCTTTCACAAAACCCGTCTGGTCCTCGTGTATCACCCCTGGCACACAATCCTCTATCCTGGTAGCCAGGATCTTTGCCAGCAGCTTGGCGTCCACATTCAGGAGCGAGATAGGCCTATATGACTCACACTGCACGGGGTCCTTATCCCGCTTCAAGATCAGAGAGATCAGTGCCTGCGACATTGTCGGGGGCAGAGCCCCCCCCTCCCGTGCCTCGTTGAAGGCTCGCACCAGCACAGGGCCCACCAGATCCGCATATCTTTTGTAAAATTCCACCGGGAACCCGTCTGGCCCCGGCGCCTTCCCCGACTGCATATGCCCAATCCCCTTGACTAGCTCCTCTAGCCCTATCTGCGCCCCCAGCCCCTCTACCAGCTCCTCTTGGACCTTGGGGAACCTCAGTTTGTTCAAGAAGCCCTCCATCCCCCCTTCCCTCGTCGACGGCTCTGACCGATACAGCTCCTTATAGAAGTCTCTGAAAACCCCATTTACTTCTGGCCCCTTCTGCACTATGTTCCCACCCCTCTCCCTCACTCCCCCAATTTCTCTAGCCGCATCCCGCTTGCGGAGCTGATGCGCCAGCATCCTACTCGCCTTCTCCCCATACTCATAAATCGCGCCCTGCGCCCTTCTCCACTGTGTCTCCGCCTTTCTGGTGGGCAACAGGTCAAACTCAGCCTGCAAACTACGCCGTTCCCCCAGCAGCCCCTCCTCTGGTGCCTCCGCATATTTCCTATCCACGTCCAGAAGCTCCCCCACCAGCCTCTCCCTCTCCTGTCTCTCCCTCCTTTCCCTATGTGCCCGTATGGAGATCAGCTCCCCCCGGATCACCGCCTTCAGGGCCTCCCATACCATCCCCACCTGCACCTCCCCCGTGTCATTAATGTCCAGATATCTCTCAATGCTCTTCCGGACCCTCTTACACACCTCCTCATCCGCCAGCAACCCCACATCCAGACGCCACAGCGGACGCTGGTCTCGCACCTCTCCCATTTCCAAATCTACCCAGTGTGGCGCGTGGTCTGAGACCGCTATGGCCGAGTACTCCACTTCCCGTACTTTCGGGATCAGTCCCCTGCTTAATACAAAAAAGTCAATTCTAGAATAGACTCTGTGGACATGGGAGAAAAAAGAATACTCCCTCGCCCTCGGCCTCCCAAACCTCCAGGGGTCCACCCCTCCCATCTGCTCCATAAACCCCTTTAACACTTCTGCCGCTGCCGGCCTCCTACTCGTCCTTGAACTCGATCTGTCCAGCACGGGGTCCAGCACTGTGTTGAAGTCCCCCCCCCATGATCAGGCCCCCTGCCTCCAGGTCCGGAATGAGGCCCAGTAGGCGCCTCATGAAGCCAGCGTCGTCCCAGTTCGGGGCATACACGTTAACCATCACCACTTTCTCCCCCTGCAGCCTACCCTTCACCATGACATATCTACCCTCTTTATCCGCCACCACCTCCGCCGCCACGAACGACACCCTCTTCCCTACCAGGATCGCCACCCCTCGGTTCTTTACGTCCAGTCCTGAGTGGAACACTTGTCCCACCCACCCCCTTCTCAGGCGGACCTGGTCCGCCACCTTCAAATGGGTCTCTTGTAGCATTGCTACATCTGCCTTCAGCCCCTTCAAATGCGAGATTACTCTCGTTCTCTTGACCGGCCCATTCAGCCCCCTCACATTCCAAGTGATCAGCCGGGTCGAAGGGCAGCCCGCCCCTTTCCCCCGCCGACTAGCCATATCCTGTCACCTGCTCGCCCCGAGTCAGCCCTCCCTTTCTGACCCGCTCCCCATGGCGATGGCGCCCCCCCCCCCCCCCCACCCCTCCAGTCCTCAACTTCTCCTCCCTGGCCTTTTCAGCAGCAACCCGGTGGCCCCCCCCCCTTCCCCCCTCCCCCCCCCCCCCCCCCCCCACCCCCCTCCCCCCCCAGGCTAGGACCCTTCCTAGCCACGACGCACCCTCCATAGTACTTCCGTGAGTCAGCTGGTTTACGCTGACCCGGCTGCCCCTGCCACACTCCGGCTCCTCCCGGCATGGGGGGTCGTCCCCCCCCTTACCACCCCTCCTTGACCCCGCTCCAGCGCGGGAAAGGGAGCCATTGCTGACCACGCCCCTTACTCCCACCCCCCTCCCTCCTCTGCCCCGTGCGCGGGAAACCAGAGGAAAGCCCGCGCTTTCGCCCTGCCCCTCCCCGCCCCTCCATCTTCAGTTCCACCCCCGTCCCCGATCTCCCACCGATAAATACAAAACAACCAAAAACCCCACAAGAAACACATACCCCCGGCACTCCCCCCCCCCCCCACCCCGCCCTCCCACCATAACATTATAAATAACAGGAAAAAGAGAGAAAAAACTGGTATAGAGAACAAAAAGGGTCCAAAAATACGGCCAAGTGAAAATCCAACCAACAGAAAGCCACGTGTCCAGCTTAAAGTACCAGAGCGGCAACGACCGCCAAGTATCCCCTGGTTCTAGTTCGAGTCCAGCTTTTCTTCCTGGACAAAGGCCCACGCCTCCTCCGGGGACTCGAAATAGTGGTGCTGGTCCTTGTAGGTCACCCACAAGCGCACTGGCTGCAGCATCCCGAATCTAATTCTCTTGGCATGCAGCACCGCCTTCGTCTGGTTGAACCGGGCCCGCCGCTTTGCCACCTCCGCACTCCAGTCCTGAAAGATCCTCACCGTCGAGTTCTCCCATTTGCTGCTCCTCTCTCTCTTGGCCCACCTCAGCACCCTCTCCCGGTCACTGAATCGCTGGAACCGAACCAGCACCGCCCTCGGGGGTTCGTTTGCTCTTGGCTTCCTGGCCATTACTCTGTAGACCTCCTCCAATTCCAGGGGCGAAGGGACGGCCCCTGCCCCCATCAGTGAGCCCAGCATTTCTGCCACATACCCCTGGAGGTCCGACCCCTCCAGCCCTTCTGCCAGGCCCAGGATCCTCAGGTTTTTCCGCCTCATGCGGGTATCCATCTCCTCCAATCGGTTTTGCCATCTCAGGTGGAGTGCCTCGTGCACCTCCACCTTTCCCACGAGGACCGTGGCCTCCTCCTCCCTCACAGTCATCTCCTGCTGCAGCTCCCGAATTGACGCCTCTTGGGTCGCCTGTGCCCCCATCAGCCTGGTGGTCGTCGCGTTCATCGACTCCAGCAGCTCCACTTTCAGCTCCGTTAAGAAGCGCAGGAGAGCGGCCTGCTGCTCCTCCGCCCATTTCCTCCAGTCCTCGGGTGCGCCGCCGGCCGCCATTTTGGATTTCTTCCCCCGCTTTTTTCGGGGAGCTGCTGCCGCTTTTTTTCCTGCCCCACTTCGGGTGACGACCATAAATTTGACGGGGTTCTCCTCTGGGAACCTTCCCCCACCGGGAATTGCCGTTCCAGCGCCGTTAGGGGCCCTCCAATCGGCCCGAAAACACCTTCCTAACAGGAGCAGCCAAACGTGCGACTTAGCTGGTCATAGCCGCAACCGGAAGTCTTCTTCTACATCTTCAACATCCCTTAAAAAAAAAGATTATTTGGCCATTATCACATGACTGTGTATGAGACTTTACTGTGTGTAAATTGGCTGTTGTGTTTTGTACATCACACTTCAAAATTACTTAGTTGGATGTTTGAGGACATCCTGAGTCCATGAATGATGCTTTGTAAATACACTTTCTTAATCTGATGGCAGAATAAATATCCCAATATGGTATTTAGACAATAGGTCTTCCCATGATCTGCTGTAGTGAGCCAAAGCAACACTGTAATTTAAAAGTTGGAAGAAGAACAAAAGCATTGCACAACTTGAGCAGTTTCGGGTATAGAACATAGAACATAGAACATAGAACAGTACAGCACAGAACAGGCCCTTCGGCCCTCGATGTTCATTGAACATTTTTGAATCATAGAATTTACAGTGCAGAATGAGGCCATTGGGTCTGCACCGGCCCTTGGAAAGAGCACCCTACTTAAGCCCACACCTCCACCATGTCCTCGTAATCCAGTAACCCCACCTAACCGTTTGGACATTAAGGACAATTTAGCATGGCCAATCCACCAAACTTGTACACCTTTGGACAGTGTGGGTAACTGGAGCAGCCAGAGAAAACCCACGCATAATCTCCTGTTTCGTTATGGGAACAGAGGAATCTAGTCACGTCCTTACATTACCTGTTCTGTGTACCATTCCCCTCTGTCCCACAATGTGCCCTAAGTAGGTCACTTTTGCTTTGGCAAACTCACTTTTGGCCAAACTGATGATGAAATCGGCCAACTGTAGTTGTTTAAATAACTCCTCCTACATGTTCCTTTCCATGTGTCACTGTAAACTACCATGTCATCCAAATAGACCACACGGTTGGGCATACTAGCCACTACTCCATGTTTGACTCATTGAAATGTTGCTGATACATTTTTTTAACAAATTGATTTTCGAAATACATGAGGCAACTGCGTATGTTATCGATATAGTCCTCCCACCTGGGAAATGGCTATGAATTTTGGTGATGGCACAGAGCTTCCGGTCGTCTCTGCAGAGCTGGGCTGTTCTATCCGGCTTGGGTACTGACACAATCGGCGAACTCCAGCTGCTCTTACGTGGCTCGAATAAATGATTCCTCAACATGTATTGGATTTCCACTTCAATCTGAGCTAGGTTCAGTGGGTTCAGTTGATATGGAAGCTGCTTTCTTGGCTTGGAGACAATCTACGTCTACACATGTTCAGTTAATGCAGTGCACCCTGGTGTGTCCCTACAAATCTGCTTATGCTTTTACAGTATCCGGATAAGGGGCTGGATTCTCCGATTTGAAGACTAGGTGCTCAGGCCGGCGTGGGAACAGTGGTCTTTTACGCCGGAAAAAATGACGCAAAAGCTGCACCGATCCTCCGTCTGGTTGGGGGCTAGCAAGCATGCAGCGTAAATCACATGGCTTTACCTGCAGATACGGCCGGAGAATGATCAGATCCGTGGCTGCACATGCGCACGGCGGCGGCCTGCAGCGGTCACTCTGTGCAACATGGCGTTGGCTATGTGAGGACCCAGCCTGCCACATACTGTCCCTCAGTAACCCCCCTCACCACCCCCAGAGCACCCCCACCAGTGCCCCCATTCCCAGCCAAAAGCCCTCATGGCCGCGGAATGGCTCACCCCCCCCCCCCCAACCGCCCTGACTCTGGTGGGCTGGACTCAGTCCGCAGCCACCAAGCCAGGTTCACGAAACAATAGCATGAGTGACCCACACCATCAGGAACTCAGCCCATTAGGGCGGAGCATCAGGGGAGGGCCTCAAGTGACATCTTGAAGCCCACCATATGGCGTGTGGTGTACTCTTCGAGAACACGGTTTCCGAGGGGGCAGAGGATCGCAAAAGCACGCCATCCCCTATTTCAGAGCAAACGGGGACACTCCAGCCGATCGACGAATGCGATTTCGGAGTCGGCGACCGGAGAATACAGCCCACGATCTTTTTGTTGCTTTTCTTCGAAGTATGCAACCTTAGTATCCAACTGTCCCAGTAGTATTTGCTGGTTATATCAGAGGAAGATACCTTCTTACCTCCAATGATATTGTTTTCAGCATATTTATGCGGCATAATCGGTCCTTCTTCCTAAGGTCTGGAGTATCTATTAGGTAAGCCACCTTACTCACTTCCTAACTACCTTATAGGGAACTGCTGAATTTCACTTTTGTAGAATCAAAGAATCCCTACAGGTAGAAGGAGGCCATTTGGCCCATCGACTCTGCATTGACCCTTCAAGTGAGCACTCTGCCCATTTACTCTGCCCTACCCATCCCTGTAATCCGATAACACAACCTGCACATCCCTGGACACTAAGGGGCAATTTAACATGGCCAATCCACCTAACCCGCACATCTTTAGACTGTGGGAGGAAACCGGAGCATCTGAAGGAAACCCAAGCAGACACGGGAGAACGTACAAACTCCACACAGACAGTAACTCGAGGCCAGAATTGAACCCGAGTCCCTGCCGCTGTGAGACAGCAGTGCTAACCACTGGGCCACTGTGCTGCACTTTATGAGGTTCGCCTTGCAAAGGTGACAATACAAATTCCTCATCCCCAGCTTGGAATATTCTGGACCTGGCATGTTGGTCTGCCCACATATTCATTCTTGTTCACAAAATGTTTAAATGCTTTTAGGCTACCTGACAAGCTCCTGTGAGTCTTTCCAGATGCGTGGATATGGTTTTTTAAATAAATGTAGAGTACCCAATTATTTTTTTCCAATTAAGGGGCAATTCAGTGTGGCCAATCCACCTACCCTGCACACATTTGGGTTGTGGGGGTGAGACCCACGCAAACACGGGAAGAATGTGCAAACTTCACACAGACATTGACCCAGGGCCGGGACCAGGGTCTTCAGCACCGTAGGCAGCAGTGCTCACCACTGCACCACCTTGCCGCCCGTTGATGCCTGGATATGTAACCAAACATTGAGGATTTTATTGTTTGAGAAACTTCTCTTTCGTTAACTTTAATGGGCCCTGTACTTCATGACCATAGACCAATTCAAATCTACTGACCCAAACAGATTTGTTAAAGAATTCCTGGTTGCAAATAGTAAAAAAACCCTTGTCCCAATCTCATGGATATGCATGGCAATAGGCCCTAATCATGATTTTGAGAATCTGATGATATCTCTCTAGCCATCTGTCTGAGGCAGCAAGTGTAAGGGACAGGTGAGTGAAACAGCAGTAACCTCTTCACTGTTTCTGCCTGGACTGCTCTTTAGCTTCCGGGCAGGGCTGACTATTGCTTGGGGTGGGGGGGGTCCCTGATACGCGGGATGATCTCTGTTACAGAGGGTTGTCGGTTGTAATAATAATCTTTATTAGTGTCACAGGTAGGCTTACATTAACACTGCAATGAAGTTACTGTAAAAAGCCCCTAATTGCCACACTCCGGCCTCAGGTGGGTGGGATGTGGGTGGGGGTCTGGGGGGGGGGGTTTGGTCTTTGGGGTGCTACTGGAGCGGTGCAGTCCAGACCTGGGGTGGATTGGGCTTTGGTCCTCAGTTGGGGATGGGGAAGGGCTGGTCCTCAGGTGGAAGAGGTTGGCCTTCAAGTAGGAGATTTGGGCTCTAGGGGTTGGGGATCAGTCCTTCGGGAGGGTAGAGGGTTGGGGGGGGGGGTGCGTCAGGCATCTGTGGGGAGGGTGGTAGGCCTTAGATGGGTGTCAGATCTTGTGGGACAGTCAGGTTCTGCCTTCCTGTGGTGCCGGTTGATGGAGGGGTGGTGTTGAGCCTTTGGTGGGGGTGGGGGGAGGGGAGGGGTTCGGTTTGGGTGTTACCAGTAGGATCAGGCCTCTGTGGTGAGGGGGCAGTGTGTGTCGGGTCTTGTCACGCCTCGATGTAGCATGGGGACAGTGTGGTGGAATGAGTCCCTGTGGGGTGGGGGAATTCTGTGGGCTGGGAAGTTCCTTTCAGTGGGAGTGTACGCCCATGGAGGTCTGGGAAGTCCTGTTGTGGGCGGATAGTTGGTATTGGAGGGAGTCTTTGGCGTATTGTGGGATGGGTAAGACCTGTGGCGGGTGTGGATGAGCCCCCTGGGAGATTGTGGGGTGTGGAAGAGTACCATGGCGGTGCTGAGGAAAGTTCCAGGGTGTTTGTGGGTGTGGGGGAGTCCTATTGGGGGTCAGTGTGTGTGTTTCCAAAAGTTACCCAGATGTTAGAAGAGGTTTTAATTGTTCTGACTTTTCCTGGGTGTAACCCAGTGGGAACTGTCCAAAATTTACAATATCAATTTCATTTCTCGGCGGTTCCCAGAGCAAGGCCATTGTTTCTTATGGTTCTACTGCTCTGGTCAAGGTGAAACATCTTCTCATGTCGATATTACCTAGTCTCTTTAGTAGTATGCTAAAAATGGGAATTAAATAATTCCCAACCTCCTCTTTCCCAATTATAACATGCCTAATTTATATATCCATTCCCCCAATCACATAGGTTTCTCTCTTCTGCATCTTTTTAATAGCTTTATTTTTTTTCCTTTATTCGTTCATGGGACTTGAGCGTCGCTGGCTGGGCCAGCATTTACTGCCCATCTGTAATTGCCCTTGAGGAGGCAGTTCAGACCACGTAGGTCAGACCAGATAAGGACAGCTGGTTCCTTCCCTGAAGGGCATTAGTGAACCAGATGGGTTTTTACTACAACCGGCAATGGTTTCATGGTCACCATTAGACTTTACAATCCCAGATTTTTATTGAATTCAAATTTCACCATTCACCAGTGGTGGGATTTGAACCTGGCTGCCCAGAGCATTACTCTGGGTCTCTGGCTTATGAATCCAGTGACAATACCACAATGCCACCACCTCCCCGCACAGTAACAACAACCATAACTGTACACAGTATTGTTAGTGTGGTTGCACAATGATTTATAAAGTATACATAATGTTCATAAAGGACCAGCTCACAATTTAGGCTCAATATTGGCCATTTAATATATCCCAACATTTGATTTGCTTTGCTCACTGCCACTGAGCATTGTTGTGATTGCTTCAATTTATTGTTGATCACCATTTTTGCTCTTGTTTTTTCATGCACATTTCTTTTTTTCCATTTAAATAATACTCCCTTCATGGAGACGTTTTGTTCACTTGTGAATCACTTTACATATCTCTACATTTAGCTTCATCTGCAATCTATCTGCCCATTCCCAAATATATTCTAATTTATGATCATCCCAGCATAGTGGCTCACTCTCTCTTGAATATTTCATGAGTCTTCGACTCCACCTCCCTACCCTTTTGTTGTCCTCCATTAGGAAGTGGAGACAAAGACAGTATGACTCCACATGTTTCCTATCCTTGATTGACGTGAAAAGATGGTGATTGAGCTTCTCCTTCAACCACTGTAGCCCTTGCACAGTGGTGCTCCCACTGTGATGTTTCAGGACAATGTCCAGAGCTCTGTCATCTTTTTTTTTCTTTCTTTTTTAAAATAAATTTAGAGTACCCAATTATTTTTCCAATTAAGGGGCAATTTAGCATGGCCAATCCACCTACTCTGCACATTTTTTGGGTTGTGGAGGCGGACGCCACGCAGACACGGGGACAATGTGACCCAGTGACCCAGAGCCGGGATCGAACCTGGGACCTCAGCGCAGTGAGGCAGCTGTGCTAACCACTGGGCCACCGTGCTGCCCTTAGAGCTCTGTCATCTTGTGATCACATGGCCTATAGTGAGAATTTTAGCCTTAGCTGAGTGGTTGCACTTGTGCTTAAAAAACAATGGATGTGGGTTTAAGTCTCATTCTGCAGACTTGAGCATGTATTCTATATTGACACTCCAATGGAGTACTGAGGGTACTGCTATCTTTCTAATGATATTAAACTGAGGCCCCGGGTAGATGTAAAATATCACATGTTACAATTTTAAGAAGAGCAGGGGAGATCTCTCGATATCTTGGATAAGATTTATCCCTCAACCAATTTCATTAGAGTACATTAAAGAATTATTATCTCTTTGTATTGGTGGGACCTTGCAGTGCACAACTTGGCTACCACACTTCCCCATTTTGAAAGTACTTCAAGGGCTGTCAAGTATTTTGGAATATGCTAAGACTATGAAAAGTTCTCTATAAATACAAGTCCTTTTTGACACGTGTGCAATTGGGTAGCACCATTCATTGTCTATTTATAACTTTATGGGGGAAGTGGTCAAGAGCCAGTGCTGAAAGAATTGTTAACTCCATTGATTTATTGACTTCAGGAAATGTGGAAATATAACTGCAAATAGAATTTTCTATGTTGTACTACACTGGCAAGTCACTAAAAATATGTTCACTCGGAAAGTTCAGAGCTCAGATATAAAGCCTTGTATCTCTTTGATAACAGTAATCCATCTGAACAAAGCTCAAAGGAAAAGAAAATTTGCAGGTACATAGTGACCTTTGAATTCCCTATAAGTGGTTTACAATGAAGTGATCTTGAATTGTAGATTGTTGTAAACGCCGTGGTCAATTTGCACACAGCAAGCCCACAAAAATACAATGAGGTCACAACCGGACAATCTGTTTTGTGATGTTGATTGAGGGATAACTATTGTTCAGGACTCAGGGGCAAGTCCACAGCTTGTCGAGTCATTTAAATCTTTTACATCCAATTGGCACATCAGATGATGCCTCAGTTTACCATCTTATCCAAAAGATGTGCCTCTGACAGTACTACTGTGGTGTGTAAGCGTAAATCTTGTTTACCGATATGTACACAGCTACACACATTCACAAAAGCATATTTCCAGCATTTTCTGTTTTTATTTCAGATGTACAGAATCCACTGTATTTTGCTTTTGTTTACAAACGCATATGCAGATAAACAGAGGTACAAATGCATGTAGATACCTCCCCGTTGCAGACACAGCCTTCATACACCTGCACAATCTAATGTTGAATATTGATATTGTTTCCACTTCGACTTCATTTTGAGTGTGTGCGCCTGTGTATATTCCCTGGCCAGACTTCTCCTCAGGTTCCCTCCTTAATTCACATCTTTTCCTAGTTTCTCTCCTATCTCTGCTCATTTTAGTTGATATTGTTTATTGTTTTTTTTAAAATAATTTTTATTCAAATTTTCAACAAATTTTAACCAACAAAACGGAAGAAAAGAGAAAAAACAGTAACCCACCCCCAAAATACCGAAGCAATAAATTAACAAAAATAATTAAATAACATGGAAACAAATGCACATACCCTTAGGGCAAACTTGACCCTCTCCAGTTTGATAAACCCAGCCATATCGTTGATGCAGGTTTCCGTGCTCGGGGGCCTCGCATCCTTCCACTGCAAAAGAATCCTGCGCCGGGCTACCAGGGCCGCAAAGGCCAGAATAGCGGTCTCTTTCGCCTCCTGCACTCCCGGTTCCGCTGCCACCCCAAACATTGCGAGCCCCCAACCCGGCTCAACCCTGGAGCCAACCACCGTTGACAACGTCTCTGTGATGCCCTTCCAAAAGCCCACCAGCGCAGGGCACACCCAAAACATGTGGGTGTGGTTTGCCGGGCTCCCCGAACACCTGACACACCTGTCCTCTCCCCCAAAGAACCGGCTCAGCCTTGTCCCAGTCATGTGCGCCCTATGCAGCACCTTTAATTGAATCAAACTAAGCCTCGCGCAGGAGGAGGAGGAATTCACCCTCCTCAGGGCATCCGCCCACGTTCCCTCATCAATCTCCTCTCCCAGCTCCTCCTCCCACTTATCCTTCAGCTCCTCCACCGAGGGAGGCCTCCTCCCCCTCCTGCATCACTTGGTAGACGGCCGACGTCCTCCGCTCACCGACCCACGTCCCCGAGAGCACCCTGTCCTGGACCCCCCTTGGCGGCAACAGTGGAAACTCTGCCACCTGCCACCTAACAAACGCCCTAATCTGCATGTATCTAAAGGTGTTCCCTGGGGGGAGGCCCAACCTTCCCTCCAACTCCTCCAAGGTCGCAAACTTCCCGTCAAGAAAGAGGTCCCCCATCTGCCTGATACCTGCCCTGTGCCAGCTCAAAAACCCTCCGTCCATCCTCCCTGGTATAAACCGGTGGTTCCCCCGTATCGTGGACCAAATTGAAGCCTTCGCCTCCCCCCTATGCCACCTCCATGCCCCCAAATCTTGAGGGTAGCCGCCACCACCGGACTCGTAGTATACCTTGTTGGGGGGGAGTGGCAACGGCGCCGTCACCAGCGCCTCCAGGCTCGTGCCCACACAGGACGCCACCTCCATTCTTTTCAAAGCCGCCCCTCCCCCTCCATCACCCACCTACGTATCATCTCCATATTGGTGGCCCAGTAGTACCCACATAGGTTGGGCAACGCCAACCCCCCCACATCCCTACTCTCCTCTCCCCCCCCCCCCCAACCCGGCCACTATCCCCCTCCAGCTCCTCGACTCTCTCAGCGCCATGGCCAGGGGTTTGATCACCAGCGCAAACAGCAGGGGAGACAGGGAACACCCCTGCCTCGTCCCCAGTACAGTCGAAAGTTCTCCGACCTCCTCCCATTTGTAACCAAACTCGCCACCAGGGCATCATACAGCAGCTTCACCCACCTAATAAATCCCTCTCCAAACCCGAACCTTTTCAGAACCTCCCAAAGATATCCCCACTCCACCCTGTCAAAGGCTTTCTCCGCATCCATCGACGCTACTATCTCCGCCTCCCCGTCCACCGCCGGCATCATTATGACATTGAGAAGCCTCCGTACATTGACGTTCAAAAGCCTTCCCTTCACAAAACCCGTTTGATCCTCACGTATGACCTGTGGCACCACGTCCTCCACCCTCCTGGCCAAGACCTTTGCTAGCAGTTTCGTGTCCACGTTGAGGAGCGAAATCGGTCTATACAACCCGCAATGAAGGGGGTCCTTTTCCCGCTTCAAAATCAATGAGATCAACGCCATAGACATCGTCGGGGGCAAAGCCCCCGCTTCCCTCACCTCATTAAAGGTCCTTACTAGAAGCGGGCCCAGCAGGTCTGAAAACGTCTTATAGAATTCAACCGGGAACCCATCGGGTCCCGGTGCCTTACCTGACTGCATGCTCCTCATCGCCTTAACCACCTCTTCCAGCTCAACTGGTGCCCCCAAACCCCCCCACCTGCTCCTCCCCCACTCACGGAAAGCTTAGCTTGCCCAGAAAGCGGTCCATTCCTCCCTCCTCCACTGGGGGCACTGACCGGTATAGTACCTTATAAAAGGCCCTGAACACTCTGTTAATGCCCCTCGCACTCCGCACCAGACTCCCTCATCCATCCCTAATTCCCCCTAGCTCCCTCGCCACCTCCCGCTTCCGGAGCTGGTGCACCAGCATCCGACTCGCCTTTTCCCCGTATTCGTATACCGCCCCCGTGCCCTCCTCCACTGTACCTCCGCCTTCCTGGTGGTCAATATATCAAACTCCGCTTGGAGGCTACGACGCTTCCTCAACTGTCCTTCCTCTGGGACCTCCGCGTACCTCCTGTCCATCCTCACCATTTCTTCCACCAGCCTCTCCCTCTCCCTTTTCTCCCCCCTCTCCCTATGCGCCCTGATTGAAATCAGCTCCCTCCGAACGAAAGGCCTTCAGCGCCTCCCAGACCACCCCCACCTGCACCTCCCTGTTATCATTAATTTCTAGGTATTCCTCTATGCCCGCACACCTCCTCGTCTGACAGCAGCCCCACCTCTAACCTTCACATCGGGCGTTGGTCCCTCCCCTCTCCCAGCTCTAGATCCACCCAATGCGGGGCATGGTCTGAGATGGCTATCACCGAATAATCCGCACCTTCCACCCTCAGAATCAACGCCCTGCTCAGAACAAGAAAGTCAATCCGGGAGTAAGCCTTGTGGACATGAGAAGAAGAACGAAAATTCCCTAACCCCAGGCCTCATGAATCTCCAGGGGTGCACCCCTCCCATCTGGTCCCTGAACCCCCTCAGCACTTTGGCCTCCGCCGGCCTCCTACCCGTCCTGGACCTAGAGCGATCCAGTGCTGGGTCCAACACTGTGTTAAAATCCGCTCCCATTATTAAACCCCCCGTCTCGAGGTCCGGAATCCGGCCCAGCATACGCCGCATAAAGCCCGCATCGTCCCAATTTGGGGCGTACACATTGACCAGCATATCTCCTCCTAGGCCAGCCATGTGCCCGCGGTCCCCGCACGGCCCGTTCCCACAGTGGCAGATCTTTGTCCCGACCCCCCCCCAAAGGCCTCAATTCCCCTTCGGCCCTTCCAGCAGCAACCCGGTACTCCCCCCCTAGTTAGGGCCCCCCCCTAGCTGCGTTGCCCCTCTCATTGTACTCTCATAAATCAGCTGACTCCTGCTGACCCCAGCTGCTCCCGCCATCTCAACGACCCACCCCCGGCGTAACACTGCTCCTCCCCTCCCTACCCACTGGCAGGCACAGTCCCCTCTCATTCCGGCCCTAGCACGGGGAAAAGCCTGTGCATCCAATTTACGCCCTGCCCCTCAATCCAAAGCGCGGGAAAATGCCCGCGCCCCCGCTCAGCTGTCCCAACCTCCACTGGTGCAGCTCCCTTCCCAAGCCCAAACTCCCCCGCCCTGACCTGGGCCACCCTTCCCTCCCCCGAGGACCCGTCAACCTTCCCCAACCTTCAACCCCTCCCAACCCAACACCTTCCCCCCTTTCCCGGAGCCCGTCCACCGGGCCTACAAAACATCCCCCAAACCTCCCCACAACAAAAACAGAACAAAGGAACAAGGAAGGAAAAACCCCAAAACACTATACCACAGTCCCCGACCCCCCCTCAAGTCTCAGTCTGAATCCAGCTTTTCGGCCTGGACAAAGGCCCAGGACTCCTCCGGGGAGTCAAAGTAATACTGGCAGTCTATATAGGTGGCCCAAAGGCGCGCCGGTTGTAACAGGCCAAACTTCACCCCTCTCCTGATGCGGCACTGCTTTCGACCAGTTATAACCGGCCCTTTTCTTTGCCACCTCGCGCTCCAGTCCTGGTAAATCCGGACCTCTGCATTCTCCCATCTGCTGCTCCGCTCCTTCTTGGCCCACCTGAGCACACATTCTCGATCGACGAACCGGTGAAACCGTACCAGCACCGCCCTTGGCGGCTTGTTGGGCTTGGGCTTCCTCACCAGCACTCGGTGGGCCCCCTCCAGCTCCAAGGGCCCCTGAAAGGGCCCCTCTCCCATTAGCAATTCAGCACAGTGACCACATAGGCACCCAGGTCCGATCCTTCTAGCCCCTCCGGGAGGCCCAGGATCCGCAAATTCTTCCGCTGCGAGCGGTTCTCCATTTACCCAAGCCTATCCTGCCATTTCTTGTGGAGCGCCTCGTGCGCCTCCACCTTCACCGCCAGGCCTAGGATTTCATCCTCGTTCTCCGAGGCCTTTTGCCGCACCTCACGGATCTCCGCCCCCTGGAGCTTGTCAAAAGAGGCCTTTAGCGGTTCCAGCAGCTCAGCCTTCAGCTCCCTAAAGCAGCGATGGAGCAGCTCCTGCTGCTCCTGCACCCACTGCGTCCACGCTTCCGGTTCCCTGCCCGCCGCCATCTTTGTCTTCCTCCCTCGCACCTTTCTCTGCTCCAGCGCCGATTTTATTATCACCCCGCTCCTGGTCCAGTCCATCCACCGGCAGGGAAGCGTTACTGAAGCCTTCCCACACCGGGAAAAGTCCATCAAGCGCCGTTACGGGCCCTAAAAAGAGCCCAAAAGTCCGAAAATAGCGGGAGCCACCGAAGGTGCGGCTTAGCTCCGCATCACCGCAACCGGAAGTCTTTAGTTGTTATTGTTAACTGTGCACTCTTCTCCGCTATTCCCTCTCCCCTTAGATTCTGCCACCATCACTGATGGAACCATCAATTCACGAGACACGTGCTTTAGATATGAACAGTGGTTTTAATCTACTTACTTCAGAGCCAGCCTGTTACCCGTTAAACTCTCAATGAACTGCAGGCTGGCTCTGGACAAGGGTATTCCAGTAGTCATAGGGGAGGAGTCGTGGGAGGAGCCAAGGGTGGAGACCTAACAAACTCCTGAGCATTCCCAGAGCTACTCTCCCTAGTGGTCGGATAACGCTACTGCGCTTATAACGGTATTAGTAAATACAGTGTGAATTACTAAGTTACATTCACCACATTCACCCCCTGCAAAAAAATCAAGTCCGGCAGGGGTGGTGGTCTGCAAAGTAAGTCTGTCCGGTGGTCGAACTGTCCACTGTGATCTGCGGAGCACTTGGGTTGCAGCCTCTTGCAGTGGCTGGATGGGTGTTGTGTGCTGGGGTACGATGGCGGACTCCAGGGATGGTTGTGTCCGAGCTTCATACTCTTCTGGTTCGACCGGGGACTGGGGGCGCTGGGGGCTGGCCGGTGCGGGGGCACAGAACTGGTGGAGCGAGCTCGTGGGCTCGGGAGCGCGAGGGGGCGGCACCACGGGGTGCAGGGTGAGGGGTCCTTCTGTGGGGGTAGAGGGGGCGCTGGATCCGGCGGGTGCCAGGTACCGGAGGGATACTGTGTCCTGACGGCCGTCAGGGAACTCGACAAAGGCGTACTGGGGGTTGGAGTGGAGCAGGCTCACCTTCTCAACAAGGGGGTCGGTTTTGTGCGCCCTGACGTGTTTCCTCAGGAGTACCGGGCCCGGTGTCCTCAGCCGTGCCGGAAGTGAGACCCCCATGGTAGTGCCCCTGGAAAAAATGAAGAGCCTCTCATGGGGGGTCTGATTGGTCGCTGTGCATAAGAGCGTGGAGCGCGTCTGGGAGGACCTCCTGCCACTGGGAGACTTGGAGCTTTCTAGACCGGGGGGTCAGTAGGACGGTCTTCCAGACCATCGCGTTCTCCCTCTCCACCTGCACGTTCCCCCTGGGGTTGTAGCTGGTAGTCCTGTGCGAGGCGATGCCCTTGTCGAGCAGGTACTGACGCAGCTCGTCGCTCATGAAGGACGAACCCCGGTCGCTGTGTACATAGCTGGGGAAACCAAACAGGGTGAAGATGCTATGCGGGGCCCTAATGACTGTGTGGGAGGTCATGTCGGGGCACGGGATAGCAAATGGGAAACGGGAGAACTCATCTACGACGTTTAGAAAGTAAACGTTCTTGTTAGTTGAGGGGAGTGGCCCTTTGAAATCAATCGCGAGGCATTCAAAGGGCCTAGAAGCCTTGACCAGGTGGGCCTTCTCTGGTCTATAGAAGTGCGGTTTGCACTCCGCACAGATTGGGCAGTCCCCTAAAAAGAGCCCAAAAGTCCGAAAATAGCGGGAGCCACCGAACGTGCGGCTTAGCTCCGCATCGCCGCAACCGGAAGTCTTTAGTTGATATTGTTAACTGTGCCCTCTCCACAGCTATTCCCTCTCCCCTTAGATTCTGCCACCATCACTCCTCTTCAAAAAAGAACATTGGCCGTTACTTCCTTGCAAATTAGCTCTCCACCTCTAAACCCCCTTTCCACTCCCAAGATCTCTAACATGTTAGTGCTTTGCAAATCCATGCCCCGCTTTCCTGGAACTCCAAGATTCAATGCCCCCAATCAGCTTTATCCCCTGCCATAATACTGAAATGGCTCTTATTGAGGCTGGTACACACAGATATATAGACAGGCACATATACACAGGGCAGCACGGTAGCATGGTGGTTAGCATAAATGCTTCACAGCTCCAGGGTCCCAGGTTCGGTTCCCGGCTGGGTCACTGTCTGTGCGGAGTCTGCACGTCCTCCCCGTGTGTGCGTGGGTTTCCTCCGGGTGCTCCGGTTTCCTCCCACAGTCCAAAGATGTGCGGGTTAGGTGGATTGGCAATGCTAAATTGCCCGTAGTGTCCTAAAAGTAAGGTTGGGGGGGGAAGGCAGACATGGAAATACACAACAGAAACAGAAACATTTATAGACAATAAAGGGCGTGATCTTCCAGCCTCATTGCGCTCTCGCTGAAACGAAACGAGGCCAGTGAATAGAGGGAGAGGCCAAAAGCGAGAATGGCGCCAGGTCCCAAACAGTTTGCGATGAAACCAGCCCGTTCCCGTGCGCGAAATCGGGACCTCGCCATAGTAAGGCGAGAAACCAATTATTACCACTTTAGCCCAATTTCCATACAATTAACGAGAGCCATCCCATTACCACCGGCCCCATGTCATTCAGCGGCCTCCCGAGCACCGGTTAGTGCACCTTTAGAAAAATGTGAACCTGAAAGAAGGGCTTTTGTGAGGACCCAAGGAGGGAAGTTGCCATCTTTGCTCACAGGGAAATAGTCCGGGGGCATTGGGCTTGCCACCCCATTGTTCGGTTGGGAGGCCCTTGGCTTGGGGTGGGGGATCATAGGAGGGTGGGGTGGGAGGTGCTGGTGGGCAACCGGGGGGCCAACCACTCACGGCACCACTATGCCAACCTCTGGATCATTTACGTATTCCAGGGGCAACCCTTGTCCCTACCTGTCTGCCCAACCAAATACCCATAACCCCCATCGGCTGCCGAGGCCTCAGGCCATGTGGCTGAAGGCTTTTGCTGGCAGGGAATTGGTAATCGTGTTTAAGTGAGTACTTCACACATCCCAAGTGGACTCTCGTGGGTAGGTGGGCTATGTAGCATGTGGGAGTCATTGCCTGGAATCCCAATCCCACCTTGATGCCTGGACAGTGTGTAATCACTGTGGGAGGCAACATCACACATGCAGCAGCCAACATTTGACAGGTCCTCCGGGTGTGGCCCAGTGGTTCCTCACCTCTGCGGCGTCTGCCAGCCTCCACATGTGTGATCGATCTGTCCTCGGCCACACCAGTCACCTCCAAGGGACGCTCCTCAAAGGTGGTGAGGATTCTTTAGACCAACATCCCTCTGCCAGTCTGGGACCTCTCCCAATGATTATGCTGGAGCTTTTCCTGAGGAGAGACAGAGGGGGCATCGTTAGCCACACGTATAGTTCACAGTGGTGGGAGGGTGTGTGTGCAGGGTCCCTTGGATAAGATTGTGGTAGTGTGGCATGTTGAAGGAGCATACTCTTGCAGTGCATGTGGCCTATCATGCAGGAGTGCACAAATTCTGACCCACAGGGAAAAAGCAACGTTCCCGGGGAGCAAGGTCCTAGTCAAAGTGAACCTGGGAGCCAGAGTGTGAAGACCTGTATAAAGATTCTGTGCCTGTATATAAGTTACCTTTGTTTGTTGCCAACAAAACCTTCATTATTCCTTACTTATATCTATTTGGGGCTGTTTAGCACAACGCTAAATTGCTGGCTTTGAAAGCAGACCAAGCAGGCCAGCAGCACGGTTCGATTCCCGTAACAGCCTCCCCGAACAGGCGCCGGAATGTGGCGACTAGGGGCTTTTCACAGTAACTTCATTTGAAGCCTACTCGTGACAATAAGTGATTTTCATTTCATTTAATTTCATTTCATTTGGTATTGCCTCGAGCCATCACATTGGCGACGAGTATAAACTGGATTGCTCGCAAACCTGCAGTCATTGAATTCAAGGGGGAAAGGAGAAGCCTCCAGGGAAATAAAGGAACAGAGAAATCGGAAAGCCCGGCGTTACCAGAGAACGGTGAGTAAAAAGTGCCCAAGACTGGGAACTTAGACCATTCCAACAGGGGACTGAAAACTGGAGTCGCGAATTCCAGTGGCTCCATTATTTCTCCACAGCAAATGAAATAACGGATGAGGATAAAAAGAAAGTTATCCTATTAAGTTTGCGGGCCAACAACCTAAGAAATTTGACATCCCTGAAGGCACCTCACACAAGGTCTTTTGACAAATATGCGAAGCTGGTCAGGGAGTATTTCAATCCCAGACCCTCAATCATAGTACAAGTTCAAATCGGCTGTCAGGGACCCAGGAGAAACAATCTCCGCCTTTGTTGCCCGATCCGGCAAATGGCTGAAAATTGTGAGCTCTGTGCAGCACTCAGTGACATGCTGCGTGATCATTTAGTATGCGGTATTAATAACAAAGTGTACAAAAGAAGCTTCTAACTGAAATTAAGATTTCTTTAAACAGGGTGAACGAGATTGTCCAGGCAACCGAATGCACGGGGAGGGCGTGTAAGAGTTTCAAAGTGTGCAAGAGGGCGAAGTGACCCAGTTGTGGAGCAGTATGGCTATAAGGCATGGAACCAGGTCAACAGGCACAGAGGAAGTTCAGCCATGATCCCAGGAACAGGGGGCTGGATTCTCTGGACGCCTTGCTGAAATCACGTTCGGCGAAGAGGCGGAGAATCACATTTCCCAACCGAATCGGGGGCGGCGCTGCTTTTACGATGCTCCGCCTCCTCCAAAGCAGCACATGCGCAGAGTACATCGCATCATGTATCCACAGCCTCAGGCCATTGCCTTAGACCTGCCCCCGATGCTCCGCCCCCAACTGGCCGAGTTCCCGACGGGGCATGTGTGGTCTCATCCAAAGGGAACTCAGCTTGGCGGCTGGGGACTCAGTCCAGTCCCGCCACAGTTGGGGGAGAGTCGATCCACGGGTGGGGGGGGGGGGACATTATTCGGGGCTGGGGGCACTGTGGTGGGGCCTGCCGAAGGGGGGAACTATTTCGCGGGTTGGGTCCGTGAGCGGACTCCGCCATGAAGCACAACATAGCCGCTGCAGTCCGCCGCTGTGCGCAAGCGCAGCCATGGACCTGGCAATTCTCCAGGACGTATCAACAGCTAGACCCGGGTGCTCTATGCTGCCGTCCTGCTAGCCCCCAGCAAATGGGAAATCGGTGGCCATTTTGCACCAGTTCCATTCCCACACTGCCATGGGGACGTAGTCTCCAAATCTGAGAATCTAGCCCAGGATGTCAGTGGTGAGGGAAGACATTTGGATGTCAGCCCAGAAGTCAAGATGACTGTTATCGATGTGCAGATGATTACCCCCAAGAATCGTGCCACCGCAGACAGTTTTTTTGTTTTTGGTGCAATGGGAAGAGCCATTTCCAGGCACATTTCCACATCAATCAGACCATACCAATTTAAAAAGAAGCAGCAAAACCATAGTCCCAGTGCACAAAACTAGTAAGGGCTGCTTTAGCTCATTGGACTAGACAGCTGGTTTGTGATGCAGAACAAGGCCAGCAGCGCAGGTTCAATTCCTGTACCAGCAGAGAATTCTGAACGCTCCCTCTGTGTATCTGAACATGGTGTCAACTTCATTGCAGTGTTAATGTAAGCCTACTTGTACAATAAGTTAATTTAAGTGGAGAGGAATTCAGATGAAGAACCTGAAACATATAAGTTAAACATGGTGAATGTGAGCAAACCAGCCCCAATTGAGATAGTCCTCACAGTAAATTGAAGACCACTAAAGATGGAGGTCACAACACTGGGGCATCGGCCACGGTGGGCAAATATCTTTGAAGAGACATTCAGTTTTTGAACTTGAAGAGCACAACAGACAAATTGGCAACATACATGGGGGAAACCCTGGGAACGGTGACTCCAGTGTCACATCAGCAACAAAATGCCCAGCTACCTGTGATCATTGTCAAGGGACATCGACCAAGCCTGATGGGGCAGGATTAGTTGCTCCAAATCAAGTGGAATTGGTTGGAAATTTTCAAACTCTTGAACAGTGTCTTTCAGGAAATCTTGTGCAAATATAAAGACATGTTGCAGAACGCACTGGGTCGAATAAATAATAACAATCTTTAGAATAACTTTATTGTCACAACTATGCTTACATTAACACTGCAATGACGTTACTGTGAAAATCCCCTAGTCGCCAAACTCCAGCATCTGTTCGGATATACAGAGGGAGAATTCAGAATGTCCAATTCACCTAACAGAACGTCTTTTGGGGCTTTTGGGAGGAAATAGGAGCACCCAGAGGAAACCCACACAGAAACGGGGAGAACGTGCGGACTCCACACAGACAGTGTCGCAAGCCAGGAATTGAACCCGGGTCCCTGGCGCTGTGAAGCAACAGTGCTAACCACTCCCACATTCTTCACAACTCATGGTCTGCAGACCAAATTTCTTATACCACTGCTATCTCTTCTGCTCCAAGCCTCTTTGCTTGTTATTTTCTGCACCTTCATCCTTGGCGTCATGATTGCTTGCAGCCTCCTGCTTTTCAACAAATGCTACAGATTTCCTTGTCCCGAGAAAGCGCGGAATGCAGCATCTGAGAGATACAAGGGATGAAGGTGAACATTTTGGAGTGTGCACCTCATGTTGAATCTCCGCGGCCTGGACCAATCGCCACGGTGACTCCTGTCTCTGGGCGAAGGATCGGCCATCGAGGCATAGGCCGTCGAGGTAGGCATCAGCCCAGGGGTCAGGCCTTGCATCTGAATGACCCAGAGGAGGCTGAGGATATGAGTTGCAGCTGAATTGTTTGGCAATGGCCCATGTGGCCCCTATTCGTGCCCTGATTCAGGTGAACGACCATATGCTCCAAATGGAGTTGGATATGGGAGTTGCTGTTTCTGTAGTGGTTAGAGCACCTTTGATCTTATTAAACGGGGCGTGCATAATTTGACTTTGGCTGACATGGCAGCTTGTTTCGACACTCAACACGGGGAATGACTGAATATTGTGGAGTCCACCCTTACTGCAGTAGTTTACAGTCACCAATCAGTTCACCTTCCCCTCATTGTGGTGCCAAGAATCGCCCCGAGCCTGTTGGGCTGCATTTGGCTACACCATCTCCAGTTGGTTTGCAACATATCCTCCAAGTGGGATCTGGTCTTTGTGCAGTGCTGAGCAAATTCCCTGAGGTTTTCCAGCCTGACTTGGGTAAAATTGAAGGGGCCGTGGCCAAGATCTAGGTGGACTTGGAGGCCCAGCCCCAATATTTCAGCGCCCAACCAGTTCCCTATGCTTTAGTGGAGAACGTCAAGACCGAATTTCTGCTCTTGGAGAGTCTGGGCATCATCCTACCTGCACGCTTCACCAATTGGGCGGCGCCGATCATCCCCGTAATGAAGCCGGATAAACCATCTTGCTCTGCTGCGACCATAAATTGATAGTGAACACGAGGTTAGACCGTTAGCCTTTGCCACGCATTGAGATTCTTAATACTACATTGGCCGATGGCTGTACATTACAAAAATGGACATGAGCAACGCTTATCTACAGCTGGAGCTTAATAAATCATCATGGAAGTACGTCACAATCAATACACACAAGAGACTCGACAAGTGCACCAGGCTCCCGTTTGGAGTACCTTGCCATGTGCAGCCTTCCAGCGCGTCATGGAGATCATCCTACACAGATTGCAGTTTACTTAGATGATGTGCTAGTCGCAGGAACCACAGAGTAAGAACATTTGGAGAACCTCGAGATTGTGTTGAAACATTTTGCAGAGTATGAAGTCCGCCTGCGCTGCATGAAGTGAGTGCTTCACATGAAATAAGTCATATATTTAGGGTATTGGGTGGAATGAGACTGCCTGCATCTGGCCGCTGAGCAAGTAAGAACCATCAAGATGGCCTCTGACCCCCCTGAGGTGCCACAGAGCTTTGCTCTTTTCTTGGAATTATTATGGCCGATTCATTCCGAATTTGGCAATCATCCTGGCACCCCTTCACCACTCCTCAAGAAGCACCAGCCTTGCGATGGAACGAGGGTCAGGGTGAGGCATTTAAGAAGGTTAAATGGCGGTTGTCCTCTTCAGGGGTATTGACATATTTCAACCCTTTGAAACCATTATTCGCCATTTGGGATTGGGGCACTACTGTCTCATCTGATGAGCGATGTCTGTGACTGTCTTATCGCCTTTGATTCCCGGACGCTGGCTACGGCTGAGAGAAAATAGGCCCAGATCGAAAAAGAAGGACTGGCGGTCTTATTTGGTGGAAAGCGATTTCATCATTACGTTAATGGATTGGATTTGGATTTGTTTATTGTCACGTGTACCAAGGTACAGTGAAAAGTATTTTTCTGCGAGCAGCTCAACAGATCATTAAGTACATGAAAAGGAAAGGAAATAAAAGAAAATACTTAATAGGGCAACACAAGGTCCACAATGTAACTACATAACACCGGTATTGGGTGAAGCATACAGGGGTGTAGTATTAATGAGGTCAGTCCATAAGAGGGTCATATAGGAGTCTGGTAACAGCGGGGAAGAAGCTGTTTTTGAGTCTGTTTGTGCGTGTTCTCAGCCTTTTGTATCTCCTGCCCGATGGAAGAACTTGGAAGAGTGAATGAGCCATGTGGGAGGGGTCTTTGATTATGCTGCCCACTTTCCCAAGGCAGTGGGAGGTGTAGACAGAGTCAATGAATGGAAGGGAAGAATTAATGTGGACATGCTGAATTTCCTTAGTTTCCTGAGGAAGTATAGGCGCTGTTGTGCTTTCTTGGTGGTAGCGTCGACATGGGTGGACCAGGACAGATATTTGGAGATGTGTACCCCTAGGATGCAGCCTATGGCTGCATTCCTTTATCATCACGGATCACAAGCGGTTGCTGGGCACCTTCCGTGGAGAAAAGGCGATCCCACCAATTGCGTCCGCAACGATTTAGCACTGGGCCTTGCTGTTGGCTGCTTACGAATACTCTTTCAAGCACCTCCCAGGGACCCAGATTACGCATGCAGATGCAGTGAGCCAACGTCCCCTGCAGGCCAACTGCCCATTGTGAGCAGTTTTGGGATTGTGAGCAGTTTTGGGCCCTGTATCTAAGGAAGGATGTACTGGCCTTGGAAAGGGTCCAGAGGAGGTTCACAAGAATGATCCCTGGGACTTGTCGTATGAGGAACGGTTGAGGACTCTGGTTCTGTTCTCGTTGAAGTTTAGAAAGATGAGAGGGGATCTTATTGAAACTTACAAGATACTGTGAGGCCTGGATAGAGTGGACGTGGAGAGGATATTTCCACTTGTAGGAAAAACTAGAACCAGAGGACACCACCTCAGATTAAAGGGACGATCCTTTAAAACAGAGATGAGGAGGAATTTCTTCAGCCAGAGGGTGGTGAATCTGTGGAACTCTTTGCCGCAAAAGGCTGTGGAGGCCAATTCACTGAGTGTCTTTAAGACAGAGATAGAAAGGTCCTTGATTAATAAGGGGATCAGGGGTTATGGGGAGAAGGCAGGAGAATGGGGATGAGAAAATATCAGCCATGATTGAATGGCGGAGCAGACTCGATGGGCCAAGTGGCCTAATTCTACTCCTATGTTTTATGATCTTATGGTCTTAAACCCCCCTATGGCAGACAAAGTTGTTGGTGTACTGAATTTTATGGACTCCTTGCCTGTCACTGCATTGTGTTTCATGATTGGACGTAAACCAGCCCCCTACTGACCAAGGTAGGGCATCTAGTGCTATAAAGTGGCCAGCATCGACAGCTTCCACAGTAGCCCAGTGGTTAGCACCATTCCTTCACTGTGCCAGGGACCCCGTTCGATTCCAGGTTTGGGTCACAGTCCGTGCGGGGTCTGCACGTTCTCCCCATGTCTATGTGGGTTTCCTCCGGGTGCTCCGGTTTCCTCCCACAAGTCCCAAAAGATGTGTTGTCAGGTGAATTGGACAATCTGAATTCTCCCTGTCAACCTCTGGTGCCAGCCTGGTGTCCAGGAAGCCCAAAGTCTGTTTCTTTAACCCCCATTTAACATCTGCACGGCCCTTTGTGCCAAGCCATTCGTTGCCGGATGATATGCAGCAGAGCGGACATGCTGCATCCCGTTGCTTTCCCCAAAAGCGGCAAATCCTTCACTCGTGAAAGAGGCCCCATTATCTGTTATGAGCATCTCAGAGGTTCACGCTGCACGCAGTAACTGGAGTGTCCCCCGCTGAGATGTTAATGGGTCGTAGGCTTTGTACCAGACTGAATTTGGTTCTCCCAGACAGTGGCGCGAATGTGCACCGTAACCAAGATTTGAAAGGGCGTTGCCCAGTTTGATGCTGACGTCTTCGACTCTCTACACCTGACGACACATTGTTAATTTGTAACGTCAATGGTGGTCCTCGCTGGCTCTCTGAGAATATTGTCCGTCAAACATGTCCAGTCTCTTAACGAGTTCGACTTCGGGGGCAACTGATGAAACAGCACTTTCATCACATTTGCTCACGGAGCTTGCTCCCTCATGAGGTTCCTCAGAAGAAACCTGCCCTGAATCCTCCAATTCCATTGCTAAACTAGCCTGCTGCGGTGCCTCCAGTTTATCCTGATGCTGACATGCCTCACGTTGTATCTTGCGACTCTGAAATGGAGACGCAGAAGTCTGAGTTCACGGACGCTGATTCGACAGTCCAGCCACTTCCTGCCAATCGTTCACCACAGCGTGACTGCTGCAGACGGCGTTCACCGGCTGGGTATATGCTGACTGATGCGGTACACGACGATTTGCCGGAGAGGAAGAGAGTCAGAAATCCTCCACCTGCTCCTCCTTCGCCTCATTGGTCATCAAGTGGGTCTTCAGATTTTGGTGGGGGTAGGAATGAATTATCCCTCATGGGACTTACAGGGTGGTAATGATTGTCTTCCCTGTGATCCTTGTGGAGTATGAGCTCCCCAGGCTAGGGACAGGATAACTCTATTACCCACTTTATAAAAGGTCGGTCAGTAAGGCACCAACCTGGAGAGAAAAACCCGGTAGGAATCTACCGCGTAGTGTAAGTACCGTATTGTAAATAAATCTTTGTTCTTTACTTCACTCGGTGTGGACTCCCAATGTCCTTATTAAAGTCTGCTCTCCCGATTTACGTAACAGCAGGAAAGCACTCCGGTTGATCCTTGTTACCCTGACAGACAAGTGACCACTAGTTGAATAACAATTTAAAATAAATACATTTAGAGTATCCAATTCTTTTTTCCCAATTAAACGGCAATTTAGCGTGGTCAATCCACCTACTGCACATCTTTTTGGGCTGTGGGGGTGAGCCTCACGCAGACAAAGAGAGAATATGCAAACTCCCCACGGGCAGTGACCCGGGGTCCGGATCGAACCCGGGTTCTCAGTGCCGTGAGTTAGCAGTGCTAACCACTGCACCACCGTGTCGCCCCTCAGTTGAATTACTAATTAACGGTTTATTAAAGTGAAAAAATATGTACAGACATTGAGATAAAAGCTACCATGTTCCAAGACTCCAAACTCCTAAATGACTGGGAACCCACGTGCCGTCCCCAGGGTTTGCATGCTCCAGCCCCATTGGCCAATTGGGTCACACGACCCTCCGGGGACTCACCCCCCTTATATGGGCATGCCGACACACATTGTTAAGTGGTCAAATATACGGGTGATGCTAAATATGAAGAATCAGCTGAGAAATTATAAAAAATGTTGATAATACAGAGGAATGCCAGAATAAATTCCCTCTCGCCCTTGTAGTAATTTACTTTCTTGCTGTCTCGTGTTTCATTCCCTCCCATCTCAGCTCTTTATTCTTTTACCATCTCCTGCTTTATTTCCTCTTGTTGCCTCCTGTTATTTAACACTCTGATCAACTCTAATTTTTATTCCTTCTGCCTCTCTCTCTCTTAGCAATTCACACGATTACTGACTCTTGCTGTTGCTCTGTCTCACTCAGTCATGGTATTTTAAAATCCCAGAACGATTCTTATCTGTTCCCAGGTAATTCATTTTATTTCAAGTTACAACAAGTCCAGTTAAATACTATTTGTTTCTTGGTTAATGCTTGCTGTGACTAATTTGAGTTTACCTGTAATGTCTCAGTTTGCTAGAGACCTCGAATAAAGTACAGAGGTTAAAAGTTGAAATTGTTACATTTTAGGGTCTGATTGTTATGACACCATACTGGCAACCCTGAGGTTAAGAGTTTAAATCCTATCATAGTTGTGAAGCTCAATTAAATAATATGGTGACTTAGAGGTTTGCAAAAGAAAACTTTATGAAAGCTGCCAGATTGCTGTTAGTAATCACAAGCCTGTTTCAAAGAAGGAATCCTGCCACTCCTACTTGGCCTGGCCTGTTACACATAACTACAATCCCACATTGTGTGGCCTTACTGTCTGGGCAACTAGGGGAGGGCAATAAATATATAATTGCCATTGCTTCCACATTAATTAAAGACATGCTGAATATACACCACATACTAGCTGGACAAAACATTCCTAAAGCAGCATAATCAATGGGGAACATTACAGAATGCTTTCGGTAAGTTTTCATATCTGCATTCATAAGAACATAAGAACTAGGAGCAGGGGTAGGCCATCTGGCCCCTCGAGCCTGTTCCGCCATTCAATGAGATCATGGCTGATGTTTTGTGGACTCAGCTCCACTTTCTGGCCCGAACACCATAACCCTTAATCCCTTTATTCTTCAAAAAACTATCTTTATCTTAAAAACATTTAATGAAGGAGCCTCAACTGCTTCACTGGGCAGGAATTCCATAGATTCACAACCCTTTGGGTGAAGAAGTTCCTCCTAAACTCAGTCCTAAATCTACTTCCCTTTATTTTGAGGCAATGCCCCTAGTTCTGCTTTCACCCGCCAGTGGAAACAACCTGCCTATCTATTCTATCTATTCCCTTCATAATTTTATATGCTTCTGTAAGATCCACCCTCATCCTTCTAAATTCCAATGAATACAATACCAGTCTACTCAACCTCTCCTCGTAATCCAACCCCTTCAGCTCTGGGATTAACCTAGTGAATCTCCTCTGCACACCCTCCAGTGCCAGTGCGTCCTTTCTCAAGTAAGGAGACCAAAACTGAACACAATACTCCAGGTGTGGCCTCACTAATACCTTATACAATTGCAACATAACCTCCCTAGTCTTAAACTCCATCCCTCTAGCAATGAAGGACAAAATTCCATTTGCCTTCTTAATCACCTGTTGCACCTGTAAACCAACTTTTTGCGACTCATACACTAGCACACTCAGGTCTCTCTGCACAGCAGCATGTTTTAATATTTTATCATTTAAATAATAATCCCTTTTGCTGTTATTCCTACCAAAATGGATAACCTCACATTTGTCAACATTGTATTTCATCTGCCAGACCCTAGCCCATTCACTTAACCTATCCAAATCCCTCTGCAGACTTCCAGTATCCTCTGCACTTTTTGCTTTACCACTCATCTTAGTGTCATCTGCAAATTTGGACGCAATGCCCTTGGTCCCCAACTCCAAATTATCTACGTAAATTGTGCTAATCTATGTAATCTATGTAAATTCGGTGCTAATCATCCATCCCTGTGGAAGTGGTGATGTACCATCTTGTTAACAACAACTTCTATTTATGTAACACCTTTAAGGTAACGAAACATCCCAAGTGATTTCACAGGAGCATTATACAATAAAATATGAGACTGACTTAGGGAGATATTAGGACAGATGACCAAAAGCTTGGTCAAAAGCTTGTTCTAAGAAATATCTTAAAGAGGCAAGTGAGGTGGAGAGGTGGTGGAAATGTGTAGGAACGGAATTCTGGAGCTTGGGGCCAAGGCAACCAAATTCATGTCTACCAATGTTAGAGCAATAATGATTGGGAATGCACAAGAGGCCAGAATTAGAGGAACAGAGATAGTTTGGAGGGTTGTGATGTTGGAGGAGAGGAGTGATAGAGAGGGGCAAGGCCTTGGAGGGAGTTGAAAACAAGGATGAGAGTTTAAAAATCAAGATGCCATTCAACTGGGAGCCAGTGAAGGTGAGCGAGCACAGGAGTGATAAGAGAGTGGGACTTCCTGCAACTTTAGGATGAACTCAAGTTTACGAAGGCTTTGCTGCCTCACTGCGCCGAGATCCCAGGTTCGATCCTGGCCCTGGTTCACTGCCTGTGTGGAGTTTGTACATTCTCCCCTGTCTGCGTGGATCTCACCCCCACAACCCAAAAATGTGCAGGGTAGTTGGATTGGCCACGCTAAATTGCCCCTTAATTGGAAAAAGTGAATTGGGTACTTTAATTTTTTTTTAAGTTCACAGAAGGTAAAAGGCAGGAGACCAGCCAGGAGTATGTCGGAGTTGTTGAGTCTAGAGGTAACAAAGGAATGGATAAGGGTATCAACAGCAGATGTGCTGAGATAGGCGTGAAGTGAAGTGACGTTATGGAGGTGGAAACAAACTGTCTTAATGTTAGGATACCAGACCAGGCCCAACTTTTGTTAGGATACCAGGTGAAAACCGCCAAATAATGATTTTTCTTCTGTAAAACTGTGAGGAAAGGATACTTCACCCCAGGAGTGATGACTCTGACCAATGGGTATTTTTATGTTAAAACAAACTTTAATTTAAACAGAATTAACCACCTTAACATCAATTACTTACAATTATCAGTTAAACAGTTCTTAAATAAAAGCTCTTATTATAACAGTTCTTAAATAAAAGAGAAAAATTGAACTTACTATGTACACTCCCTGAATTCCAATTAAAGATCACAATACAGTTCAAATGCCACTTATAAATAAAGTTAACAAAACCAGTTACGTGCTTAGCTGTGTAGATAATTTTAGAGAGAGACCCTTTCAAGAGTAGATCTAGTACACTTCTGTCTTGTCAGACTCCAATCCTATGGCAATGTAAAATCTTGTAATAGACTGCAAAAGTACAGACCGATCTGGCTCCTCCCATTAATTGCATCATCTGTATACAACTAAGTTCCATTACCTGCTGAGCTAGGACTAAATACAAACCCTCATAAATTATCCATTCTCCAGGGAACCATTCAAAATATAAACAATCTTGCATTAGCCCTTTATCTGTAACCAAATAAGTGGTTGGAATGAATGATTACCTCGCTCTTTTACAAAACCTTAATTACAGCTTTAGCAGATATGCTGCCTGTATGTATTTTAAACCAGAGTTTTAATAACATTACTGTCACATAATATAAAATAATATAACAATTTCTACATTAATCACACTTAGAGATGACATGGATATAAGGTTGGAAGCTTATCTTGGGGTAAAATATAATCAACTTTGTAAACAGACTGGCTAAATGTCAGGTGCACAATTTAGCATCTGTGCTAAATTGTGAATAGTTATGGAACAGAGATTAAAGCAGCCTTCAATCTTCAATTGGAGGAAATTTCTTCATCCAGTAATGCATGTTGGATAAGCGGTCTGATTGTTTCGCAACAGTGGAGGAGTCGAGAGGGGTGATAGTCAGGTAAAGTTGGGTAACAGCAGAATATATCTAACACTATGCATTCAAATTATGTCACCAAGGGCAGCAGGTAGATGGGAAATAGGAAAGCTCCAAGGATTGATCCTTTGGGGACATTTGAGCTAAAGGTGTGGGATCTGGCAGCAAAGCTATTTGCAAGTGATTATCTGGCTATAGTGAGATAGATAAGAATTGAACAGCACTTTCAGAAATGGATCCCAAATGGTTTGTTACGATCGAGTGCCAGGATACCCCAGTGGGGAAGGAATCAATCAGGTCGGTGTGAGATTGGAGTCACACATTCTTATTTGGATTTCAAGCTGCTGCCATTTACTTTGTTAAATCCTTTTTCAAAGTTAAGGAGTCTACTGCTAGGTTAGAAAAATGGATGAAACAACAGAAGTCAAAGGCGATTCACATAACCCAAATGAGAACCTCCAGCATGGGCACAAGTCTCCAGATGGTCTTGAGGATGATTTTGCAGAGTTGATATTGGGATTACTCAAAATTTTGCCTTGATTGAATACATTGATGTATGTTATAGGTCCATTTGATGCTTCTCTTAGAATTTACAACTGATTGGATTCAGAGACCATTGAGGCACAGCTATATATTGTGGAATTGGAATTACGTGCAGACTAGGCTTTCCTTTTCCAGAAGGATATTACTAAACCAGGTGGTTTGTTCAGTACTGCAACCACTTCATCGTCCATATTCCCAGTTAGTCATATAGAATCCAGTCCTTCTGAAATTTTGTGACTTTGTTTATCACAGAATCACAGAGTATCACAGTGCAGAAAAGGCCTTTCAGCCTGTTGAGTCTGCACCGTGCAAGAAAGGCCCTGACCTGCCCACCTAATCCCACTTGCCAGCACTTGGCCCATAGCCTTAAATGTTATGGCATGCCAAGTACTGATCCAGGTGCTTTTTAAAGGACGTGAGGCATCCCACCTCTATCACCCTCCCAGATGGTGCATTCCAGACCGTCACCACTCTCTGGGTAAAGAAGGTTTTCCTCAAATCCCCCCTAAACCTCCCACCCCTCACTTTGAACTTGTGTCCCCTCGTAACTGACCCTTCAAATAAGGGGAACAGATGCTCCTATTCACTCTGCCCATGCCCCTCATAATTTTAAACATCTCAATTAGGTCACCCCTCAGTTTTCTCTTCTCCAGAGAAAACAACCCAAGCCGATCCAACCTCTCTTTACAACTCAAATGTTCCATCCCAGGCAACATTCTGGTGAATCTTCTTCAGTGCCTCCAGTATCTCTTCTTCTCTTGGGCAGTCCCTCAGGATTGATGGTGACTTGCTTCCACTCCAGTTCGATGGGTTCAGAGATGGCTAATAAGCGCAGTGGGCTATCTGTAGACTCTGCCTCTAGTACGGCAGCTGGTCCAAATACTCCAAACGGGGTCTGACCAAAGCTTTACGCAGCCTCAGCAGTACATCCCTGCTCTTGCAATCTAGGAGTTTGAACATTGGGTAGATTGGTTTGGAGGTTTGTGCAGCTCCCTCCGACATCTTGACTTTGTCTCTGCATGTCCCGACGTCTCTTGATGTGTTCGTTGCCTTTCCGAATATGCCTTCTCCATTTTGATTGGTCACAAGCCAGGGGCTCCTACAAGTCGGCGGGTATGTTTGACCTCTGCAGGAAGGCTTTGTGGACATCCCTGAAGCGTTTTTGTGTACCTCGTGGGAAACTCCTGACACAACCAGGTTCTGAGTAGAGCAGTTGCTTTGGGAGTCTGGATCTGGCATATGAACATGCCCTATCTAACGAGCTGGATTTGAGAGATTAGCATCTCAATGCTGGGCACATTGGCTTGGGAGAGAGGACGCTGCTGTTGGAGTTCCTTTCTTTCCACTGGAGTTGGAGGATCTTGCAAAGGCACCATTGGTGGTACTTCTCCAGTTCTTTGGGGTACCTGCTGTAGGTCATACAGGTTTCAAGCATAAAGGAGCAGGGGCATCACTGTTGCAATTTAAACCATGGTCTTGGGTTCAAAATCCTAGTCCTCAAATATTATTTTCTTCATTTGACTGAAGACTGAGTTGGATCTTTGGAGTTGATAAAAAATTACATTGTCTACGTGGCCCTTCATTGAGCAGAAGCTCCCGAGATATGGAAAATGGTCCAGAGTTTCTTGGAGCTCACTGCTGATTTTATTTAAGTGGGAATGTTTGCTGTGGGAGCTGGTTTTAAGAAGACTGTTTTTCTGGGTGTTTAGTGAAAGGCCTATTTCCTCATATGCTTTGGAATCGACATTGACCAGGAGCTCAGCTTCTCAGCAAGTGTACACACAAGCTTCATCTGCATACTGAAGCTCAATGGCTGAGGTAGAAGTGGGTTTAGATTTAAGGTGGGTAGGTCAAAGAGTCTGTTCTGTTGGTGATTTCCACACCTGTGGGTAATTTGTTGGCAGTGAGGTTCAGTACTGCAGTGAGGAAAATGGAGGAGAGTTGATGGAATGACACAGCCTTGTTAGAGCCCAGTTTTCAGTGATCGAGATTTGTGGTCGTTCTGCTGGTGAGCAACTTGCATGTCATTAAGGAGTGTGTGGAGGATCGAAAAGGGCCATGTAATGCGGTTGGTGCTGCTTCTTGCTCTTTTTTTTTATAAATTTAGATTACCCAATTATTTTTTCCAATTAAGGGGCAATTTAGTATGGCCAATCCACCTACTCAGCACATTTTTGGGTTGTGGGGGCGAAACCCACGCAGACACGGGGAGAATGTGCAAACTCCACACGGACAGTGACCCAGAGCCGGGATCGAACCTGGGACCTCAGCGCCGTGAGGCGGTTGTGCTAACCACTAGGCCACCGTGCTGCCCTAAGGAAGTATTTTTACTGCTTAAGGACGGCACGGTAGCACAGTGGTTAGCACTGCTGCTTCACAGTGCCAGGGTCCCAGGTTCAATTCCTGGCTTGGGTCACTGCCTATGTGGAGTCTGCACGTTCTCCCCATGTCTGCGCAAGTTTCCTCCGGGTGCTCTTGTTTCCTCTCACAAGTCCCGAAAGACGTGCTGTTAGGTGAATTGGATGTTCTGAATTCTCCCTGTGTAGCCGAACAGGCACCGGAGTGTGGCGACTAGGGGGTTTTCAAAGTAACTTCATTGTGGCGTTAATGTAAGCCTGCTTGTGAGAAGCACAGTGGCGCAGTGCTAGCACTGCAGTCTCACAGCGCCGAGGTCCCAGGTTTGATCCCGGCTCTGGGTCAATGTCCGTGTGGAATTTACACATTCTCCCCGTGTTTAGTTTACACATTCTCCCCGTGTTTACATGGGTTGCACCCCCACAACCCAAAGATGTGCAAGGTAGGTGGATTCAACACCCTAAATTGTCCCTTAATTGGAAAAAATGAATTTGTACTCTAAATTTATTTTTAAAAAGGTACATTAGGGGGATCAATAATGATCTCTGTAGCCAGGATTGAGTGTCCCGAAGGAGATGTTGCCTACCTGGCACTAGGGTTAAGAATGTTTCATCTGTGCTGCAGAGGAACTTGGAGTGGGCAATTTAGCATGACCAATCCACCTACCCGGCACATCTTTGGGTTGTGGGGGGTGAGACCCACACAGACAGGGGGAGAATGAGCAAACTCCACATGGCCAGTGACCCGGGTCCTTGGCACAGTGAGGCAGCAACACCAACTGCAGCGTCACCGTGCCGCTCTAAGAGTAGGTAAAGATTTTTAAAAATAAATTTAGAGTACCCAATTCATTTTCTTCCAATTAAGGGCAAATTTGGCACGGCCAATCCACCTACCCTGCGCATCTTTGGGTTGTGGGAGTTTATATTGAATTAATGGTTGCTAAGGTTGTAATGTTCTATAATAATGTAGAGGGACTTTAAAAGGGTTTCACAGGACGGTGCAACATCGTGGGCCGAAGGGCCTGTACTGCGCTGTAATGTTCTATGTTCTAAGATGTTCACTATATGTTTTGAAAAGGTTAACTCGAGTTCATTGGAAGCATTGTTTTGCTTAAAAAAATACTTTCCCATTTCTGCTGTACCACACCTGTAGAGTGGGCCGTGTACTCCCCATACCACAATCTATTAAAAGTTGTGGGTCAGGTGAACTCCATGATACACTTTGGGGTTCTCTAAACCCTGGCCCATAACAGCTCGGAGGACTGACCCCTGCGGCACCCCACTGGTTATAATTTGCCAGCCAGAGAAGTTCCCGTTTATCCTAACCCGTTTATCCTAACCCACTGCTTCCGCTCTTCAGCCAATCCTCAATCCAATCTAGTACCTTACCCCCAATCTTCAACAATTTCTCCTTCAGGATCAGTCTTTTATGCAGCACTTAATCAAACGTCTTCTGGAAGTCTTGATATACCACATCCACAGCTTGCCCAGTATCCACCTTGGTCGTTACATCCTCAAAGACCTCAAGTAAGTTTGTCAAGCAAGACTTACCCTTCATAAAACCATTCTCTCAATGGTGGATTGAGCTTTGTCTTTCCAAATGTTCAGTCAACTATTCCTTAATGATTGATTCCAGGGGGCAGTACGGTGGTGCAGTAGGTTAGCCCTTCAGCCTCACGGCGCCGAGGTCCCAGGTTCCATCCCGGCTCTGGGTCACTGTCTGTGTGGAATTTGCCCCGTGTTTGCGTGGGTTTCGCCCCCACAACCCAAAGATGTGCAGGCTAGGTGGATTGGCTAAGCTAAATTGCCTCATAATTGGAAAAATGAATTGGGTACTCTAAATTTTTTTTAAAAATAAAAATGATTTATTCCAGCAACGTCCCCGCCACACTGGTCAAGCTAACCGGTCTGTAATTTCCTACTTTTTGAAGATGGGCATCGCATCAGCGTGTTTCCAATTCACCGGGACCCTTCCAGAATCCAGGTAATTCTGAAATATCATAACAATGCACCCACTATCTCCACTGCCACCTCCATTAATACCCTAGGGTGTGGGCCACCAGGTCCCGGAGACATATCTGCCTTTAATCCCATCAGTTTATTCAATACTTTCTCCCTAGTAATGGTTATTGCACCATGTTCCTCTGCAATAACTGTCATTTTTGGAAAATTAGTATCTCTAGCATGAAGACAGAGGCAAAATATTAGTTCAGTGTCTCTGCCATCAGTGTTCCCCATTATTACCTCACAAGTATCTTCCTCTAAAGGGCCAACATTTATATTAGCTATTCTCTTCCTCTTTATGTACTTATAGAAGCTTTTGGTATCAGTGTTTATGTTTTTTGCTAGTTTCCTTTTGTAATTCACCTTGGCTCTTCTAATTTAATTTTTAGTAGCCTTTTGCTGAACCTTATTCTCCCAAATCTCCAGCTGACCACTAGCTTTTGCAATTTGGTATGCCCTAGTTTTTGCCTTTATGCCTTCCTTGTTTAGCCATGGAACATTTTTCTCCCTTTTACAATTTCTCATCCTCTCAGAAATGCACTTTCATTGAGTGGAATTGATTGGTATTTAATATCTCCCTGAACAACAGCTATTGTTCCTCAACTGTCCTACCCTCAATTATCTGTGCCCAATCTACTTGGGCCAACTCTACCCTCAAGCCTGTATAATATCTCTGCCGAACACTAAAGCTCCAGTATGGCACTCTTGTCTTCTCTCGCTCAATCTGAATTTGAAATTTTAGCATGCTGTGATGACTCCTTCCAGGACGCATTTATCAAGCCTTCTTTGTTACATAACACTAAATCTAAAATAGCCAGCCCCTAGTTGGCTCCATAACATATTGCTCTAAGAAACAATCATACACTATGAAATCTCCCTCAAGGCTACCCTTGCCAATTTGATTAATCCAGTCAACATGCATATTAAAATCACCCATGACTACCATTGTGCCCTTCTCACAAACCCTCATTTCTTGGTTTATACTATGTCCCACTTTGAAAGTATTTCTCAGGGGCCTGTAAATTACTCCTACCAAGGAGTTTTTTCCTTTTTTTTTTTTAATTTCCACCTGGATCGATTCAACATTTTGGCCCCAAGTGCCAATATCATTTCTTAATACAGCCTTCATGTAATCTTTAACCAATAAAGCATCTCCATCCTGTCAATCCTTTCGGAATACTGAGTACCCTTGGACATTCAACTCCCAGTCCTGGTCCTCCTGCAACCATGTTTCAGTAATTCCCATCAAATCATACCCATTTCTTTATATTTGTGCTGTCAGCTCATTAACCTTATTCCGAATACTGCATGGATTTAGGTACAAGGTTTTTAAATATATGCTACTGATTGTTTTTTCTCTTACAGGATTTTCTTGTGCACTACACTTTTCAGACATTCTGACCTCCTATATTAATCTCTGATGGCACTCATCCCCAACTTTCACATTCCCATAGCTGTCACCTTACATTTTGATTTTTTACTGTTCCTTCCCTTTCCGTAGTCATTAGACTGGCCCTGCCTATTCACCTGAATTACCCTCTTCCTCCCACCCACACCCCCACCAAACAACCCATTTGCTAGTTTAAAAGTCCTTGCGACCACCCTATTCATCCTTTCCACTAGAACACTGGTTCCAGATCACTTCAGGTGAAGACCATCCCAACGACACAGATCCTTCCTGTCCTAATACTGATGCCAATGCACCATGAATTGGAACATCTCTTTCTTGCACCACTCCTTTAGCCACATGTTTGCTTCCCCAATTTTCTCATCCCTATGCCAATTTGCAAGTGGCTCGGGTAGTAATCCAGATTATAACCCTCGAGGACCCGTCCTTTAATTTTGTTCCTAGTTCCAGATAATCCTCAAACAGAGCCTAGTTGTTCGCCCCAAGGTGGACCACAACAATTGGATCCCCCCCCCCCCCACTCCAATATTCTTTCAAGCCGGTCAGAGATGTCCCTCACCCTGGCACCAGGCTGGCAACATACCATGCGGCACTCTCGATCCTACTTACAAAGAATGCTAAACTTCCCTTAATTTTTATAATCTTACTAGTTTCACAAGTAGGCTTACATTAACACTGCAATGACCTTACTGTGAAAATCCCCTAGTTGCCACACTCCAGCACCTGTTCGGGTTCACGGAGTGAGAATTCAAAATGTCTAATTCACCCAATAAGCACGTCTTTTGGGACTTGTGGGAGGAAACTAGAGCACTCGGAGGAAATCCTCCGACACGGGGAGAACTTGCAGACTCTGCACAGACAATGACCCAAGTCAAGAATTGAACCTGGGACCCTGGTGTTGTGAAGCAACAGTGCTAACCACTTGTGCTAGCATGCCACCCATTGTAGCATCTCCTACGATTACCACTTCTCTTTTTGCACCCCTGCTTAAATGGCCAACTGTACTATGGTGCAGTGGTCGACTGGCTCATCCTCCCAACAGTCCTTTTCCTCATCCGCACAGCGAGCAGGTACCTCGTACCTGCTGGACAAGGTCAAGGGCTGAGGCTCCTCCATTTCTGAATTCAGGATCCCTCTCACCCGCAGTCACACCCTGCTGTACCTGACCACGTGGCAAATTGGAGGTACTTAATCTACGGGGTGTGACCACCTCCTGAAACAAAGTGTCCAGGTAACTCTTCCCCCTCCCGGATGTGCCACAATGTCTGAAGCTCAGACTCCAGCCCATAAATTCTGAGCCAAAGTTCCTTAAGCACCGAACACTTCCTGCAGATGTAGTCATTGCATCTCGCAATGGGATCCCACATCATGCAGCTACAGCACATCGCCTGCCCAGCCATCTCTACTTAAGTCAATTCATTTTGCAGTTTTTTCCCCAAAATTTATCACATATTCCCTATCAGCCAATCAGGTCAAAGCTTGCATGTGACATCAGTTTTTAATCAGCTTCAATGGAATCCCCAATACTCATCTCACTGATGCTCTCTGGAGACTAGGCCGTGAATCCCCGAGGTAAGTTACTTTATATACTCACCTCTCCAATGCTCCACCCTCCGAGACTGCTCCCTGGAGACCGGGAATCCCCCAGGCAAGTTGCTTTATAATATACACTGCTCCGATGCTCTGCCCTCAGCACTTTTAAAAAATCTCTGGCTCCTCTTGCTCTTTTAAATCCCTGGTTCCTCTCTCAGGAGAAAGGCAAAAAGTAGGAAACGATAGAACAGTTAATTTAACATCTGTCATTGGGAAACTGTTGGTATCCTTATTAAGGAAGCAGTAATGGGATATTTGGAAAGTCAAAACAGATCCATCAATCAGCATGGTTTTATGATGGGTAAATCATGTTAGACTAATTTGCTGGGGTTCTTCGAAGATGTAGTAAGCAAGTGGACAATGGGATTCCAGCAGATAGTGAATCTGGACTTCCAGAAGGCATTTGATTAAAGGTGCCACATTTGATTGAAGGTGCCACACTGGGTAGCACTGCTGCCTTAGCGCCAGGGACCCGGGTTCATTCCGGCCTTGGGTGACTGTCTGAGTGAAGTTTGACAATTATTTCCGTGCCTACGTGGTTTCCTCTGGGTGCTCCGGTTTTATCCCAGTCCAAAAGATGTGCAAGTTAGGTGGATTGGCCATGCTTAAATTGCCCCTTAGTGTCCAACGGGTTAGGTGAAGTTACTCGGATAGGCAGAGTAGAGGCGTGGGTTTAAGTAGGGTGCTATTTCCAAGGGCTGTTGCAGACTCGGTGGGCCAAATGGCCTCTGAAAAGGTTAATGCACAATGTAGGATCCCATGGGGTTGGGGGTAATATATTAGCTCAGATAGCGGATCGTTACCCACCAGAAAGCAAGAGTCGGGATAAATGGGTCTTTTTCTGGTTGGCAAACTCTAACTAGCGATGTGCCACAGGGTCCGGTCCTTGGGCCCTAACTATTTACAATCTATACGAATTATTTAGATGCAGGGATGTACTACAGCCAAATTTGCAGACAACACTAAAATAGGTTGGAAAGCAAGTTGTAATGAGGAAGTAAGAAATTTACAAATGGACATGGATAAGTGAACGGGCCCACAATTTGTCAGATGGAATGTGTAAAGTGGATAAATGTAAGGTTACCAGAAGAAAAAAAAAGGCAACTTTTTATCTCAATGGAGAGAAACTTCAAGGTCCTTTGGCGCAGAGGGATCTGGGTGTACTCGTTCATGAATCACAGAAAGTTTGTATGCAGGTCCAGCAAGTAATAAGTAAGACCAATGAAATTTTGTCATTCATTGCTAATGGAAGAGTAGACAGGGCTGGTTTAGGACAGTGGGCCAAATAGCTGGCTTGCAACGCAGAACAATGCCAGCAGCACGGGTTCAATTCCTGTACCGGCATCTGTGAACAAGCGCCGGAAATGTGGTGACTAGGGGCTTTTCACAGTAACTTAATTGAAGCCTACTTGTGACAATAAGTGATTATTATATAAAATGTAGGGAAGTGCTGTTGTAACTGCATAGGGCGTTGGTGAGACCACATTTGGAGTACTGCAGAGTAGTTTTGTTCGCCTTGATTGAGGAAGGCTATAAATGCATCATAGGAAATTCAGAGAAGGTTCACTAGATTTGATTCCAAGGATGAAGGACTTGTCAAAAAGAGATTGAACAATTTAGGCCTATACAACCTGGAGTTTAGAAGAATGAAAGATCTAATTGGAGGTATACAAGATGCTACAAAAAGAGATTGGCAGGGTGCACATGGAGCAGATGTTTCCCCTTGTTGGACATTCTAAAGTGAGACACCAGAGTTTTAGGCTATTTGAAACAGTAATGAGTAGGAATTGCTTCACTCAAAAGGATTGCGAATCTGTGGAATTCTCTATCCCAGCGTGGAGTCGAAGTCAGAACATTAAACAAATTTGAGGAGACAGGTGGTTTTTAATTAGTTGAGGGATGAAGGATTATGGGGGGCAGGCAGGAGGGTGGAAGTGAAACTGCGATGTGATCAGCCATGATCGTATTTAATGACAGGCTCAAGGGCTGAATTGTCTACTCCTGCTCCAAGTTCAAATGTTCTCTGTGAATAAGGGTACAAAATAAGGGTACAAAATTCGAAAAGAAAAACATGGTCCTGCTCCTTGTTGCTACTTAATAACTCCTGCAGAAAAGTGAACAGATGTGCTGGTGTATGTGCGGAGAACGCCAATAACATGATCTGATTAAGATACATTAACCTGGTGCTGCAAGACGTCTTACTGATTAGGATACAACATTCCTCGCTATCTCTTCCGAGAGTCTGATGGACCATGATTTCACACGAGGGCCAACGCTGTCACTAATTGACCACTTGGGTGAGGTAACGGGGTGTGGCTGGTAATCATTGGAATGTATCCTGGCAATCAGCAACATTGAGAAAAAAACAGGGAAGATAACTGAAAGAAGAATCACAAACACTTGCATTTCTTGCATATATAATTTTATTATTTAAAAGTATGATGAAAATGATTTCATACGGCTTGAATGAAATGAATAGCATGGAGTCCACCAACATATTTTACAGATTAAGCTAAATGTGGTTTTTTTTTAAAAAAAAAATCATAGTACCATTCGGCAAAATTATTGAAGTCTAATATATATTATTTACATATTGAAGGCAAATGGGAGATGTACAGACAAATCAATTCAATACGTAACATTATCTGAACAGTTTTGCAATAAATACCAATTTTCATTTTTTCTATATACAAACAGGCAAAAAAATTGAATCATACAATGGAGTGAGATTTAACTTATTTACAAATTTCTAGTGCCTTCGAGAAGGAACGGAATTCAATTTTTTTCCACAAACTGAAAAGGGAACAAAAAAATAAATTAATGACTTTTAAAGGCAGTATAGCTGCATATTGCTTGGTTCAGATTGTTTATGCAGAGAAACTTCAAGGGGCTGAAGAGAAAATATATTATTAACTTGACTACAGACTCACCTCCTACTTAAAAAAAAAGGCCCTTTCCAACTGAATTGAAATGTCAAGTACAATTAACCCGTCATACAGGGCTCCTCACTGTGCCATTTTACCATATGCCAACACATTTAAAGTGGAGGGGAATTTCGTACAAACTCTCAAAAAAAAACTGGGGATTGAACCAATTGTAATCTCCAACAGCATCTGTTCTTTTCACCTTCAGAAACTTGAGCGGCAGGGGGAAAAGGGGAAGAGAGACCGTAGACAATAGCAGTTATCTTTCAAATTGACTAGATTTCTAAAGTATTTGACAGACAAAGACATTAGGGGGAAAAATTGGATCAATAAATGCTTGCAAAAACACCCAAAAGCTCTTTGGAAAATAGATCAATCTATTTTAATTTTATGATTCCTTTCCACTTTGGATTCTCCATCTTTCAGACCTTACTGCTATTATTCTACAGCATCCCTTTTGCTACAAAAATGTTTATAGTTCCTCTGCATATTGACACTGGGCTGAACCATGCATGCTACTTCCTCACAGAATTGCAATAAATTATAAACTGTAAAGCTTAAAAAAAATTAGCTTTGTGGAATTTTAAATAATTAAAGGTTTCAAATCCCTAGCCACCTTTACAGAGCTACGACCTTCATGCCAAAAATACAGCCTAAAACACTAAAAGTCTGAATGTAATTCACGCATTTAATTTTTAAAAAATGTTTTCTTACCAAAAGGTACTTTTCAAATCTTAAAATATTTTGCAGTTCTTGGAGAAAAGCCAAGAATCCGCGATAAAGTGTTTCACTTGACTGAAGCAGTGCTGTCACCAGGATTTTAAGTGATCATCATTTGATAGGCAAAGTTTGTGTTGAAAAACACCCAGGCAATCCAAGTCAGAGCTTTTGTCCCTCTGAACTTGGCTCGTGTGTGGAAATTGCATTTTTAGGCTGTGGAAAAACCACGAGGACAAAGTACTGGTAGTTACAGGTCTCGTGTGGGTGAAAATATAAAGCATCTTTTAAAGGTAACAAATTTAAAAAGGTGTGGGATTAAAAAGTGCATGGCCAAAACTGCAGTGTGCAGCTGGTTTTTTGCAATTTTGATTTTCTGTAGCATATTGGTACCAAGATGACTAGTGACAATACTGCTCGAGCAAACACAGTTATCATAACAGTGTAATGATCAGAAAGACCAGTGCTACTGAAAGGCTGTATTGCACTTCCATTGTTTCATTATTAAACCACAGTGCTTCTTGCAGTACTGCATGTACAAAAATAAATAAATACAGTACAAAATAAATAAAAACTGCACATGTAATACTTAAGGTACAGTATTACAAAAAGTTACTTATTAACTTCCTGTTATTTAAGACCTTGTCTCAAGTTGGCTTTATCAATGTACTTTGCACCTACAAATTAAAATTTGCTAGGCTCGGCTGTAGTTAAGACTTTGCATAGTAAGTCAGTCAATTTGTGCATTAGCCATTTGCCATTCAAAGAATCTTTTTATCTTGTAGGGATATATTTTGAATATATATTTAGAAAACTGCACGTTAGATCTACGAAAAAAGTGCTGGAAATGCAGAGCAGGTCAATCAGTGCAAGACTGAAAAAGTCAGACCGAAGAAACTTCACTGGAACTCAGGAATGGTTACATTTAAAACTCACATACCAAAAGATCCGTTTGTACATTTCCAGCATTATACATGCTTTTCAAATTCCAATTGTACAATCTGCCTACAGTAAGTAAATATTAATTGGACTGCAGCCCCTTCTTGCCAAAGGATGTAGAGATTCAATCCCATTAAATTATATGAAAATGTGGATAGAATCTTATTATTCTTTACCAGTGATGCGTACATTTATTACATACCCAAGTTCCAGTCATCCAGTGCATTGCATCCACTGGACAACGATCAGGAGAAGAGATCAAAGATATTTCCATTGGGGAAGTCAACTAATACAATAAATTTGGTGGGGCTCACGGTGGCGCAGCAGTTAGTTAGCACTGCTGCCTCACAGCGATGTGGACCTGGGTTCGATCCTGGCCCCAGGTCACTGTCCGTTTGGAGTTTGCACCTTCTCCCCATGTCTGCATGGGTCTCACCTCCACAATGCAAAGATGTGCAGGGAAGGTGAATTGACCATGCTAAAATTGCCCCTTAATAGGGAAAAATAATAATTGGGTACTCTAAATTTAAAAAAAAAACAACTAAATTTGACACAGCATCAATGCTCTTGTCACTCACACAAGTGGGTACATACCACTGCATTAGATGCTGCCACATCTACTTTTTTTAAGATGTCCTAAAATTGAAGCTTGGAATGAAATCACAATTTTTAGTTTCAGAATTCAAACCCAATTATGTCGACAACCTGCACTGTCACACAGGTCGGAATCTTATCAGAGGAAGTTCAAAACCTCGACCACTAAAATTCTCATCCTGGTGCTCATATTTGCTTCCTTCTTCCCTCTGTGTTAACTCCTCTAGCACTATAATCCTCAGAATTTATCACTCCTCAAGTTCTGGTCCTCATGGCAAGGTGATTTCTTTCACTTCACTACCATCAGCCATCTAAGCCTTAAACTGCAGAGTTCTCTACTTAACCCTTCACACCACTGTCCTATGCTTGATCTCCTTTAAATTGACTTCTTTCACTAACATATAGATCACCTGTTGTATGGGTCCTTATGTGGCTGTCAAGAGTTTTGTCTGATAACCCTACTTTGAACTATCTTGGGATCTTTTACTTCATTGAAGGTGCAATATAAAATCACTGGACAATCTCAATGTACACTTTCACTGGACAATTGGATTACCACTCTCACTTAGAGAGAAAGGCAGATTTCACAGCTTGAAAGATCATTCTCATCCAATCATCAATAATTACTGGACCGAATGCAGATGTGAATCAATGCACGGGAGTGTGTGAATAAGGCTAATTTCTAACATGCGTCATTATGTAGTATTATGTGCTACCAAAATGACTTAGTGCACAATGCAATATGTGGGTGGCGATGAAGCAGAAATACCAGGAGCATTCTGGGTTCAATGGCCAATTTGGATTGAGTTAGTTGATTTCAGCCAGACTGAAGGTGAAAACTGGGACGCTCCCATGGGTTTCAATCTGTAGGGATCAGGGTATCCTTTCTCAGGGAGAGATCTTCACACCCTCAATAATGGCACAAGGGTATGGCAGTAGACTTGGCCACTTTAACAGTAACAGCTAGCCGGCACTCATTGTTTGGGTTCATGTAGTACAGGCATTGGAATGAGGTTATAAAGGTCCAGCAGCAATGCTTAATTGGTAGAGTGGGCTGTTGCTTTCAGGTTTCAGACTGGGATGGAGCAAAAACAAAATACAGCACATGATACAAGATCGGCGATCGGGGCTGAAGAAAACAAAGGTTTTTCTTTGAATAGGATTGGTCACAAAGACGTCAAGTTATTGTCCAATTAGCTGCCAGACGTCCATTGATAAGAAGCCAAGCATGCCGAGACTTCTTCCATTCCACTTTTAAGTGTCATCGATAAGTCATTATTTCTGTCTCACTTCACTAAAGTACCACCGATATTCAGCACGGACGTGTCATTATTACAATGCACTCAGGGTCCAATTATCTTTCTGGTTTAAACAATATATAGCTCTCTCATACAAACCATTATTATTTGATGATCAGGAGTATCGCTCCCACTTCTCCAAGTTGAAGAATCATTTAGCCATTGGTAGCCTCACTGGATCAATGATTGCCACAACTGAGGACTAATTACCGCAGAATGATTCCTTGACTCAGAATTTCAATTAATTCAGCAATCACTCCCCCTCCCTCCCCCAAATACATATGTCATTTCATAAAAGATATATATCAATTACCTTTGAAAAGAAATAAACAAATTTGGAACCAGTCACTTCAATAATCTGAAGTCAAACCTTCACAGTTTCCATAATGGATGTCTTGATGGCTTCTTCAAGATGCTGACTGTCTGGAAAAGGTGTAGGGGGCTCTGGGAATGAGTCTGCGGTGATTGGCTCAGCTAGACCAATCAGAGACTCCAAGAAACAGCTGCCTGGGTCAGCAGCCTGGGAGAAACTGGGAAACACAGGGAACTGAAACTGCAGGGTTGGACAATTGTCCATGTTTTCGTAGTCCTTCTGTGAATTGTGAAACGATCCATAGTTGAACTCTGAGAATGATTGGAAAAATTCAAAGGAGTCAGTCGACAGGCTGAGGTCAGTGTAGCTTTTCGTGGTCTGATCCGGGCATTGGACAGGGGGGTAGACATGGCCACTGCTCTGTGTTGGAGCTACATCACCCAGGGGGAAACTGCCCTCCTGGTTGGCATTCTCATCCAAGCTGGGCAAGTGATTAGTGTAGTACTCAGTGTTGAACTTGAAGTTTTCCATGCCACAGTGCTGGTCACCAGTCTCACAGAAAAAATCTGATGGGTTAAAGTAAGAGAAGCCATCCTGGTTCTCGGCATCATTGCCGCACTCATTATCAGAATCGTTAAAATGGAGTATACGAGCCAGTCCATCATCGTCAATGTCCGGTGTTTGATGTGACTGCTGTGCATTATCTAAGAAACGGTCATTGCTTCCCTCATCCACCTCCTCACTGTAATTTGACGAACTCGAGTCGGTCATGTCACTGCTACAGCTGTTATCCTCACTGTCATCGGTCTCCTCACTGAAGTGAAAGGCTGGTGTTAGGGAGGCACTTCTGTCTTGAAACGCAGCCTTGTCTGTTGAGTAGCCATAGTGCTGGGAACTTTCCAAGCTTGGCATATCTGACTCTCCATTCTTATTTTCACCATTTGATTGTCTTTTCTCCAAGTCCAACTTCATGATAGTGTGGATGAAGTGTGTCTGCACTCTGGCAGAGTTGAACTCTATCCTCCCCTTTGTGTTACCACAACCGTCCTTTGTACAACCACAGGGAAAAGACATGCGATCCATCTGCACAGTACAAAAATGCACAAAAGGTAAGCTTTTAGGAACACAAGTTGTCCTTTTGTACTCTTGTCTAGCCTAAAGTGCCAACTCAATCACCACAATAACTTAGTTATCTGGTTTTGTTCATCTCTATTTCCTCATGTCTTCCATGAAGATGATAAATTAGTTATATGGATGTCGCACAAATAGATTTCTCTGTTGCCATTTCACACCAATAGTGGGCTGAAATGTTGGAGGTGCCGGATTCCACAAGAATATAATTCCCACCCTTCTGGTTCAAACATTAGGGGGTGGGGAGTTGGTTAAGCCCATTTATGGGAACACCCGCCACCCGGCAGCCATTTAACAGGCTGGAGGAAGAATTTTCACCTCTCATGAACACATGACCCATCTCAAAGCTACCAGCCAATCAGTGTTGGACTAGGACAATTGTATTGGGGTTGAACCGGATGACAAGCTACCAGAAAACATGAGGGGCGGGTGTTTGAAAGGCAATGGAGGAGGGTATCTTGTGGGGGGGGCTCCAATGGTTTCAGGGGGCAAATCAAGTAGGGACTCCATCCGGCTCCGGGTCACTGTCCGTGTGGAGTTTGCACATTCTCCCCGTGTCTGCGTGGGTTTCACCCCCACAACATAAAGATGTGCAGGTTAGGTGGATTGGCCACGCTAAATTGCCCCTTAATTGCAAAAAAAATGAATTGGGTACTCTAAATTTAAAAAAAAAAAAAAAAGTAGGGACTCCATGCCAACACATGGGTCACCCTGCACAGGGAAATCTGCTATGGAGGTCTTCAGTAGGGAATAATTACTTGCTTAATAATCATAGAATTTACAGTGCAGAAGGAGGCCAACTCGGCCCATCGAGTCTGGACCGGCTCTTGGAAAGAGCACCCTAGCCGAGGGTAACACCTCCACCCTATCCCCACAACCCAGTAACACCATGGGGAATTTTGGACACCAAGGGCAATTTATCATGGCCAATCCACCTAACCTGCACATCTTTGGACTGTGGGATAAAACCGGAGCACCCAGAGGAAACCACGTAGGCACGGAAAGAATTTGCAAACTTCACTCAGACAGTCACCCAAGGCCGGAATGAACCCGGGTCCCTGGAGCTGTGAAGCAATTGTGTTATCCACAATGCTACCATGCTGCCCTTCCTCCAGGATCTCAATTGATCCTTAATGATCTCAATTGATGCACAGGCAGCCACTAAGAGAAGCCATAGGGCAACCTGAAGACAAATAGGAAACTCTTCACTGGATGCGAGCATCTTCATCTAGGAGGGCGTGTGGGGGCACAATGGTTAGCACTGCTGCCAAACGGGACTGGGGGTCTCAGGTTCGATCCTTGCCCTGGATCACACTCTGTGTGGAGTTTGCACATTCCCCCGTGTTTGCGTGGGTTTCGCCCCCACAACCCAAAGATGTGCAGGGTAGGTGGATTGGCCAGACTAAAATACCCCTTAATTGTAAAAAAAATTATTGTGTACTCTAAATTTTTAAAAAAGCATCTTCTTCTATTCACTTAGACCATGTACCTTAATTCATTTGCAGTTTGTGGGACCTTTCAGTGTGACATAAGCAATCAATCTTCAAATTACTGTGCAACGGTTTGGACACCATTGATGAGGTATTATAGAGTGTGTCAGGTCTTTTACAGGGTTTCAATTAGGTTCAAATTAATAGGTCATCCTACATTGGCCTCAAGTGACAATAAATCAAAAGAGCCAGTAATAATAAAGTTTTTATTTTGATAAGGATTTTTTGTTTTTAAAAAGAGCTGCTGATTTAAAGGCACATGCAGTGCTCACTAAACACCAGAGCTGTTGATCTTCTACACTTCTATCTCTATATAATTAAACATCTGGAACACAGAGGGATTAGCGTTCAGCTCAATGAAATGTTAGCTGTTGACAAGGCAGGCCATGCATGTAGACAAACCTGAATCAAGAAATTGCATTGTAGACCCTGGCCCCTCCGGCTACTTAATTACTTAACCTACATTTTAATGGTTGGCAGCCAAGCTGCTCCCTTATCCTGCCATACAGGTTTTTCTCTTTTAATATGAAATTAGAGGATTACTATGAAACCAGTGCTCGTTTTTACAAGCAGCAATTCCTCGTAACAACCACAGAATTAAAATAGCAGCAGCAAAGCGTGTTTAGGCCTTACAGCTGTATGGCTACAAGATTTGGGTGTGCTACAAAGTCTGCTGAGTTAACAGAATGCCTGCATGGAAAGATTGGATGGGTGGGGGGAAAGAAAGGAGAGAGAGCAATACTGGTCCCCTTTCTGAAGGCGAAATATTGATGGGATTTACTTACCAGGAATTACCCTGGCTGGCGAGATACACCCCCAGCCACTAAATTGGGGTCAATGTTCATATTTGACCTACTTTTTAAGAGACACGGACACCAGAAACCAGAGACTGAATTTATGCCATAGTCAAAGTCAATAGTTTGCAGATTTAAAAATAGTTTAAAGACACAATTAAAAATAAAATTGTAATGTAGAAAACCCAAAATATCACTTGCCACGCTGGCAAGCGTACAGATCTCGCTGTATAAAATTAAACATTTGATCAACTGCTCACTTACTTGGCATTTAATTCCAGCCAGATTACAACTGCAAGTCTCCGGTTCACAGAACCCCTTGCAATCACAGCCACAGTCCTCGCGCGACACTCTGATTGCGTTCAGCTCCCGCTTTTCCTCTCTGTCGATTTTCTTCACCCCAGCTGCTTTCAGCAGGATGTGCCGTTTCTTAGCAGGGTGTGGCTGGGGGAAGAAGTTGCTGTCGAGCTCCATCTCACCGACATCGATGTCGTCATCCGAGATGTCATCCACGGTGAGCCGGTCAGCCTGTTCAGAGTCCGCAGTACCATTCTTCGTCAGCTATTTGGGGTGGAGGGAAAGAGGCGCGTTATTTTTCCTCCTAAATTAAACCCAGTGATCAACACTTTTCCTGCAGTAGTACTCAAAATGTCTCCAGGTTATTAAACTAGCAGCACAAGGAGGCCACCTGACCCATCATGTCTTGAGAGACAAATACCAAAGAAATCCTATTCCCCTCCCTGCACCCCACAAACCTGGATTCATCACTCAGGTACATTGGACAGAAAGGCCCATCTCAGTTCCTGTTTGTGCTAAGTTGGCCGATCTCATCCAGGAGAAAAAGGAGAAGCAGTGCAAACGAATGACCAGGGGAAGGTGATTTGATACGGGAAGTACTTGGAAATATTTGCAGGCAAATATTGTTACTATCTGCAGTGCACTGCCTTGAAGGTGGGGGAATGCAGGCACAATAGTAATTTTCAAAAAGGAATTGAAAGAGGAAAGAGCAGGGATGGGAGTGGGATTAATAACTCTTTCAAAGTGTGGGTGCAGGCATGATAGGTCAAAGTTTCTTACAGCATGGATGATTCATCAATGAATTAGGGCAGCACGATAGCACAAGTGGATAGCACAAGTGGATAGCACTGTGGCTTCACACCTCAGGGTCCCAGGTTCGATTCCCCACTGGGTCACTGTCTGTGCGGAGTCTGCACTTTCTACCCCACGTGCTCCGGTTTCCTCCCAGAGTCCAAAGACGTGCAGGTTAGGTGGATTGGCCATGATAAATTGCCCTTAGTGACCAAAAAAAAAAAAAAAGAGGTTAGGAGAGGCTATTGGGTTACAGGGATAGGGTGGAAGTGAGGGCTTAAGCAGGTTGGTGCAGACACAATGGGCCGAATGGCCTCCTGCACTATGTTCTAATTTCTACATTTTGTGGGTGGCAGCCCAATATGCTGCTTAGCTGAATATGTCCCAGTGGCAGGTGGTAATGCCAGCACCCGAGCAGACAGATAACGCCACAAGTCACATGTTCCAGTTCTGATTCCCTATATTTATTTGAGCAAGGACAAGTGAACAGAATCGAAGCTCCTCGTCATAAACCAGCAGCTCAAGATGCACTTGCTTTTACCAGTGATGCCCCACATAATGAAACAGGTTGGCACTTATACAGACTCTAAATTCATATTTGAAGAATAGGCAATGCGTTGGAGGGAAGCCAGTGCCACTAAATTGGAGCCGTCACGACTTAACTGAATATAGAGCTGGATGGAAGAAATCGAAGCCGATAGTGGGAAGGGAAAAGCAAAAAGCACCACAAAATGTACTTCCCACCCTGGAGTGTTTTATTTATTTTTAACAATCTCAGGATATATGTTTGGTATTGGCCCTTGTTACCCAGCCTTAATAGGCCATTTTGGGAGGTAGTTAAGAGACAGCAACTTCATCTTGGGACAAAAGTCACATATGGGCCAGGTAAAGGTGAGCCTTCTCTAAAGGACCAACAGCTTTGCGGTCATCGCACCAGATACTTATTTCCCAGATTTATTTTCTTTCAATTGAAATACAAACTATCAAACTACCATAATGGTAAATTGAACTTGCATCATAAGAACATAATTAACACTGCACAGTAGAAGAGTGGTTAGCACTGCTGTCTCACAGCAAAGACCCGTGTACAATTCCAGTCTTGGGTGTCTGTGTGGAGGCTGCCTGTGTGGAGGCTGCACATTCTCCTAGTGTCTGTGTGAATCTCCTCCGGGTGCTCCAGTTTCCTCCTACTGTGTGGAGGCTGCACATTCTCCTAGTGTCTGTGTGAATCTCCTCCGGGTGCTCCAGTTTGCTCCTACTGTGTGGAGGCTGCACATTCTCCTAATGTCTGTGTGGATCTTCTCCGGGTTCTCCAGTTTCCTCCTACAGTCCAAAGAGGTGCAAATTAGATGGACTGGCCATGCTAAACTGCCCCTTAGGGATCTAAAGAGGTGTAGGTTAAGTGGGGTTATGGGGATAAGGCGGGGCGTGGACTTCGGTACGGTGGTCTTTTGGAGGGTCGGGGTGGACTCACTGGGCCGACGGGCTTCTTCTGCACTGTAGGAGCAGGAGTAAGCCTACTGACACCAAGAGCCTGCATGATCATTCAGTAAGATCTTGGCTGATCTTCAACTGCAATCCCACTTTCTGACCAGTACCTTTATCCTTCAGTTCCCAGAGAGTCCAAAAATCTATCAAATCACAGCCTGAATATACCCAACGATTAAGCATTCCCTGGAGTGGAGAATTCCAAAAGATTCACAACACTTAGCTGAAGAAATTTCTCAGGATCTCAAACCTAAATCATCACCCTCTCATCCTGACCACTAGTTCTAGACTCTCCAGCTAAGGAAATAGCCCCATCAGAATCTAGTGCTTTAAAGGAGATCACCTCTCATTCTTCTAAACTCGGGAGACGAGAGGCCCATTCTACTTGATCTCTCCTCACAAGAGAACTCTCATCCAGAAATTGAGAATCAATTCTGGATGACTTATCTGGTAACACAACTACCATCCCCAGGTGTCATACCTGCAGCCTTAAAGAATCCAGCTTCTGTTCTTTCATAAGTTCCTTGATTTTCTCCCAGCGAACGAGTTCCTGTTCTTTGGCAAACTCTGCGAGCGTGTACTGCCTGCATGAGCTGTGCTTGTTGGCCATCCCCAGCGTGCAGCCGCCCTGGCTTGGAACACTAGTGAACCCCTGACACCGTGCAAAATAGAACACGACAACACGGTCGAATTGGACGTTGTTCTTTCTCATGCGTTTAGATCTCTTCAGGATGGGCGCAGCTGCAAATTCAAGGAGGAAAGAGAAAATAACATTAAGCATTTAGCTGTTCATGGTTTTAATTACAAGGGGATATTTTTATTCGGTATATACGGCTTAAAAGATAAAACTTTAGCCATATAAAAAAGTGCCCTAGCAACTTCAGGACATCAGACAATGCTTTTGAAATAACAATCACTTGCGCAGCATAAGGACTTACAGCAACCATTTGGCACAAAGTAAATAACGTTAAAATAAATGATCAGATCGTGTATTGCTTGTTATTGGAGAGATAGGCAGAAATGCAGGGCCAGCTATTCTTTTCAACTGTGCTAAATGATCTTTTACGTCAACCCAAATGGACAGTTGGGATCCAGGTAAAAGACAGTAACTCCAGCGGTGCAACATTTCCTCAGTACTACTCAGTTAGGGCAGCACGGTGGTTAGCATAAATGCTTCACAGCTCCAGGGTCCCAGGTTCGATTCCCGGCTGGGTCACTGTCTGTGCGGAGTCTGCACGTCCTCCCCGTGTGTGCGTGGGTTTCCTCCGGGTGCTCCGGTTTCCTCCCACAGTCCAAAGATGTGCGGGTTAGGTGGATTGGCCATGCTAAATTGCCCGTAGTGTCCTAAAAAGTAAGGTTCAGGGGTGGTTGTTGGGTTACGGGTATATGGTGGATACGTGGGTTTGAGTAGGGTGATCATTGCTCGGCACAACATCGAGGGCCGAAGGGCCTGTTCTGTGCTGTACTGTTCAATGAACACTGAAGCGTCAGCCTGAATTGTGTGAATCTATGGAATTTGCCTTGAACCCACCAACATTCTGATGAAAAGAGGGTGCCATTGAGCCATGACTAATGCCAAACTTCCCCCAAGGAAGGGCAAACCTTTTCAGTGGCCTCAGCTATTGAGCTGGCCAATGAACTTGAATTTGGGAGAGTGGAGAACTATGGCCATGGTGTCTTAATATTACACTTTCAGCTTCATCTTCTCTAAGGGGTTTGCGTGAGTGAGCGTTTTTTTAAACTTATTGCACAATGTTCCAGATGAGGGAGAAATTATGGCAAATTCATAATGGGGAAAAAGTGAACAAACCATATTCAAACCAACAGCAAGTGAAAAAATTAGAACAAAAACATTTTTCCTTTAAAAAAAGGTGGGTGTGTCACCATGTGGCACCGTGGTTAGCACTGGGACTGCGGCACTGAGGACCCAGGTACGAATCCCGACCCTGGGTCACAGTCCGTGTGGAGTGTGCACATTCTCCCCATGTCTGCGTGGGTTTCACCCCCACAACCCAAAGATGCGCTGGTTAGGTGGACTGGCCACACTAAATTGCCCCTTAATTGATAAAAATGAATTGATACTCTAAATTTATTTTTAAAAACCGACAGAAAGGAAACAGCCACTCTAGACACTGGGAGCCTCAGCACGTGACTCAATGCTGAGTTTTCTTGGCAGCTTTAGTTTCAAGGAACTCAGTTGCCACTGAGGACCAATTTCAGTCCTATTTTAAGCAAATTATTAAGATGAAGGCCTGTTATTACAAATGCTTTTAGCATGGGTTTTTTAAAAAATGTAGCAGTAACACAACATAGTATCTGGTGATTTAGAAACCATTGATTCCATCCTTTGAATTTTACCCAGTTCTCACTAGAGGACAGCTTCAGAAGAGGTAGACAACCCTGCTACTAAGAGTACCACACCCTATTCAAACTGTCGCTTCGTCCGAGGTGCTAGATTTCCACATTCAAGTTTAAGAGCTTCAATCATTAAGGCATCACAGACCAGCCCTGCCCTCAATCCAATCAGGCTCAGCACCATCGTTGTTGCTCTACTGACCAGGGCTAACCAGGCAGAGATTTTACTCATCTTTACCGACGCATGGGCAATAATTGGTTATTGCATACTGCATTTTGTTATTTTGGGGAATAAAAGTTATCTTCTTTCTCAACCAAGTCTTTAAGGCAAGCTTCTACTAATAACTGGAATGTAAGCCCCTCCTGAAGGAAGCAGGGCAACAACCACTACATTGCTATAGCACCTTTAACAAAGTGAAACATCCAAAAGTACTGCCTAGAAGTATAATCAAGCCAAAAATTATATTGGTTTCGGGGCAGCATGGTGGCACAGTGGTTAGCTCTGCTGCCTCACAGCGTCAGGATCCCGGATTCTATTTTAACCTTGGGTGGCTACCTGGATGCAGTTTGCACATTCTCCCAGCATCTGCGTGGGTTTCCTCTGGGTGCTCCGGTTTCCCCTCAGTTCAAAGATGTGCAGGTTAGGTGGATTGGCATTAATTGACCCTTATGCCCAATGGTCAGGTGGGGTTACGGGGAAAGAGTGGGAGATTGGGCCTAGTTAGGGTCCTCTTTCAGAGGTCGGTACAGACCTGATGGGCCAAAAGGCCTCCTTCTGTACTGTAGGATTTGATGATAGCTTTCAATGAGGTCTTAAAGGAGGGGGCTGGGCCAGTCAGAGAGAGAGAGTGAGCCAGAGATGTGAGAACATCCATGTGCATTTCCATTTTTCAGTACAAACTATTACCAAAGCCCTTAGTTTTTATGGGTAGCATCTGCTTGAGGATTCTGAGCCTGCATATCAAGAATCGAGTTCTTTCTCCTCCAATTATTGTCTGACATTTTTGTTCACGGGATGTGGGTGTTGCTGGCTAGGCTAGCATTTATTGCCCATGCCTAATTGTCCTTGTTCAGAGGGCATGAAGAGTCAACCACATTGCTGTGGGTCTGGTGTCATATGTCAGCCAGACCAGGAAGGCTGGCAGATTTCAGGACATCAATCAACAATGGTTTAATGAGACTTTAATTCCAGATCATCAAATTCAAATTTCACGGGCAGCACGGTGGCCTAGTGGTTAGCACAACCGCCTCACGGCGCTGAGGTCCCAGGTTCGATCCCAGCTCTGGGTCACAGTGTGGAGTTTGCACATTCTCCCCGTGTCTGCGTGGGTTTCGCCCCCAGAACCCAAAAATGTGCAGAGTAGGTGTAATGGCCACGCTAAATTGCCCCTTAATTGGAAAAAATAATTGGATAATCTAAATTTTAATAAATAAATAAATAAATAAAAAAATTCACATTTCACCACCTGCCATGCTGGGATTGAAACCCAGCTTTTAGAGCATTACGCCAGGTCTCTGGATTACTAGTCTGGTGATATAACTACATTGCCATCTCCCCTACTATAAATTATATATTCTTGGTTGGTTGGCTCATTGGGCAGTGTTGCTACAAAACAGATTTTTGTAAGGAAAACGAAAAGAGGCCATTAATAAGTCACTAATAAATGCAATATGAATTTAAGAGAAACCTCAGTGGTTAAAATGTGGAATTCATTACCACAAGAAAAAATGAGACAACTCTCTGTTGCATTTAAAAGGAAAGCTAGGAGATACTGTAGTAAGGAAGAGGAGGATTTATTGATGGGGTTAGATTAAGAACGGTGTGTGGGGGTGGGGAGAAGAGGAAACGAACACTACCATCAATTTTTTTGGGCTGAACAGCCTGTTTCTGCTTGATTATGCTATTTAGAAGGACATTTCCATTTTTAATCTAGAATGCCTTACATCACAGGGGTGCAGCAGTTCGTCCATTCACTGGCAACACCACTATAGCCTTTTCAGGAGCCCGGTTTAATTTAATTTCAATCAGGCCCTTACTTACCGGCAAGTTTGGTTTCCTGCTTAAATCCCACCCATAATGTTAACCAGAGGATGTACTTACGGGTAAATGGTGTTGAAGGGAAAGTTGCATTGCTTCTGGCTGCCCATGTTTCACCGCACGAGCTGTCATCATCAGAGTCCCAGCTGGAGGACAAAGAGCAAGATGAAGCGGCAGAGGAAGATGATGAAGAGGAGGATGAGGAGGATGACGGAGAAGATGAGTAACAGGGATCATCTTCTACTTCTTCAAACTTTCGTTTCAGAATTCCACTCATGGCAAAATGCGGTTTGGTCACAGTTCTGTTTAAAATCAGCACACAAAAAGGGGGGTAAAAACACAATGAAGAGTTTGTCTACCTCATGCCGTAAACCTTACAGCCGTGCTCATTGACTGTTTCAGCAAGACTCAAATTTAAACTTAAGAATGTTCCTGGCATAACTTCTACTCCAATGCATTAGGAAGCAGTTCAATAACATTGCAAATCTCAAAAGTAGTTATTTAGTTTCATATCGACAACCAAATTGTTGAGGAATGTCTTTACATTGAGATTTTTTAAAAATCCACTGAAAATGATCAGATGAAGCTACATTGATGCATGGCAAAAATCATTTTTAAAAAACAGAAAGGGGGAAGGGAGAGACAGGTTCGGTGTTCTGGCTGCCGAGCTGGTTTCCTTGTTCAAGAGCGGGGATGGTGGGTGGCGCAGTGGTTAGCACTGCTGCCCTATGGCACAGAGGACCCCGGGTCACTGTCCCCGTGTAGTTTGCACATTCTCCCAGTGTCTGCGTAGGTCTCACCCCCACAACCCAATGTGCAAGTAGGTGGATTGGCCATGCTAAACTGTCCCTTAATTGGAAAAATTAGAAAATAGCAGGGATGGTTAGATGACTGGATTAGTATTCAAAGTTCTAAACTAATCTGAAGAACATCAGTTCAAATTCCACCATAGTAGTTTGAGAACTTTATAAAGTACCCGAATATATCAAGCTGACAGTGATTATAAAGCTGTTGAATTGTTTATTTACTAATGCCCTTTTGAAGAAAACATGCTTTCTTTACACTGTCTGACCTACATGCAACTTTCAGATCCACATCAATTCTTACCAGCCCTAATTAGCCACTTATTTGTATCAAATCACGACAATGCAAGGTGGCTTACCATCACCCTCTGAGGGAAACAATAGTTGTATTTGCCAGATGCGTTCATATTGAAAACAAATGAAAACAAAAGAATGGGGCAAGTAGAGCCATGTGGTGGATTGGGTACTCCACGATTGTATATGGAATTAAAATAGTAAGCTTCACAGCCCACAGGTTTATCTTGCGAAGGTTAATAATTTTTTATTTATTTTTATTTTTTTTAAAATTTAGATTACCCAATTATTTTTTCCAATTAAGGGGCAGTTTAGCGTGGCCAATCAACCTACTCTGCACATTTTTGGGTTGTGGGGGCGAAACTCACGCAGACACGGGGAGAATGCAAACTCCACACGGACAGTGACCCAGAGCCGGGATCGAACCTGGGACCTCGGCGCCGTGAGGCAGCTGTGCTAACCACTAGGCCACCGTGCTGCCCTGCAAAGGTTAATAATGATACTAAAGCCAGCAGCAACATTGTTCATGTGGTGTTTTTTTTTTTTAAATGCCTTCTTTTCAGCAAGAACTTTTATTAATTTGCACGAAACAAGGAAAATTCTCAAAAGCAGATTTTCTGTCAGTTGTCAAAATTAAAGAAAGGTCCACTAGGTTTTTCCTGATGGATTAGATCAGTGCAGTGTTTGGAGGAAATATCAGCACCATACAAACAATGCTAGTCGGCACCAGGTTAAACTCGTGGTCCAACAGCAAGCCACAGATCAATGTAACAGTAAAGTGGAAAGTGCATGGTTTTGGTTTAGAGAGGGGTTTGGATATAACAGCTCCTCACTCAAAGATTTTCTCCAGCTAAGGGTTGTTGAGCCGAACTCCAGCCACACCGGAGATCAACTAATGGATGAGAACTGTGATTTACACTATCAGGACAAAGTAGTCATAAGTTTGCATTTTTGCAGCACCTTTCCCGACCCCAGGACGTCTCAAATTGCTTTAGAGTTAAAGAAGTGCAGCCACTCTTAAAACCATGATGTGGAGATGCCGACGCTGGACTGGGGTGAGCACATTAGCCTGGTGTTGTAAGACTTCTTAAAGTCCAACATGTTTGTTTCAAACACTAGCTTTTGGAGCACTGCTCCTTCCTCAGGTGAGTGAAGCGGTATGTTGAGGGGCATACCTCTTCATTCACCTGAGGAAGGAGCAGTTGGCAATTTGTGCATATCAAAGCCCAACAACAAGCAATGAGGTAAATGATTATCTGTATTAGTAATACTGTTCAAGGGTTAAGTATTGGCCAGGACAATGGGGTACTCCACTGGGATGTGACTCTACCAGAGAGGTAGATGGTTTAACCGCATCCAACGGACCGCAGATCTAGCAGTGTAGAACTCCAGTAGCAGTGCGAAGAGTCAGACAACATTATGATTTACTGACCAAAGGTGAGCATTCTACAACTAAGCTGCAGCCAACACATTACAGCCATATTGGATGTCACTAATACCTCAGTAAAATCCCAGATCGAGTGTCCCAGTTTGTCAACATACACCCCTAAATTACAACACTGGCTTCCGAATGACGGAGAATGTAATTGGCCCCCAATTAATAAGAACATCCAAGAGGTTTCTTTTAGGGAATAGCAACAAAATCACTACCCAAACTGCAATCTGGATTTCCCTGCTAACTGCCGAGGTGAGGAAAGGAATCATCCCAGGTCGCATTAAGTCAAATGGATCAGAAGACTCCAAAATTCTGGTCTGTATGAAGTTAGTTGACCACATTGTGGGGAAGACAACAGTAACTGGGTAGGGAACAAGTGGTCTTGCACTCCTGAGTGGAGAAAAACATTAGCTTAGGTTCTTGCTCCAGTCAGTTTATGAGCGCTCAGCAAAATTGGTCCAAACTGCACTTGGTTCCCTGCATTGGTGACAGCCAATTGTCACCTGTGTAGTCAGGAATTTATCTTTCAGGGGCTTTTATTGTTCTGTTCCAGAATGATGGGAGGCAAACCCGAAGCCGATATTTGTCCTGGGAATGTGGATGATTGGGCAAGACTGCATCTGATCTCCCTCCAGAGTTGCCCAAAGGAGTAAATTATTTACAATTAACCATGTAACCTAACTAGTGCAGCAAGTAGGCCAGACTGGGCAGTGGTGCAGCTTTCCTCATCCTCTAAAAATAAGTTAGTTAACCAGTCAGGTTATACAGTTGGTGGTCGGGCAGCACGGTGGTGCAGTGGGTTAGCCCTGCAGCCTCACAGCGCCGAGGTCCCTGGTTCGATCCCAGCCCTGGGTCACTGTCCATGTGGAGTTTGCACATTCTCCCCGTGTTTGCTTGGGTTTCGCCCCCACAACCCAAAGATGTGCAGGCTAGGTGGATTGGCCACGCAAAATTGACCCTTAATTGGAAAAACTGAATTGGGTACACTAAATTTAAAAATACAAATAAATAAAAATTGTTAAAAATACAGTTGGTGGTCACCTTTTCTTCCAGATGCCAGCCTACATATGATCAGATTTAATAAATTCAATTATGATCAATGACAATGACAGTCCTTTTACAGGGGCTTATGCATGTCGACATTTCAGTGTCGTAATGAGGGAGTGCTGCACTGTTGGGGATTTTTATTTGGACGAACCGTCTGCCCTCTCAGGTGGAAGTAAAAGATCCTAAGGCTCTATTCAAAGAGGAGCACGAGTATTGTAGTCAACATTCATCCATCCCTCAGTTAACACCCAGAACAGATTATAAAATTTTAAAAATTAATTCTCTGGATATGGCACTAATTACCCATCTCAAAAAAGTAGTGTTGAACTGCAGTCCATATGTGAAAGTGGTTCTGGGTAGGGAGTTCTGGCTTTGACCCTTTAACGATGAAGGTTAAGCAGTGCACAAGAGGTTTGTCATTGAACTAACAACTGGCATTGCAGGGCTGTGGATATGTACTGAGTAATCTGATACAACACAACAAATACTCGTAAACACAGCTTACTCATTGGTGTCAGTGCAGGCTCAAGAACTTCCCACACATGACTCAGTACAGTACACTCAATAATGTAACCAGATGATTTGCCCTCCCTTTACTAGAATGATTCTGCAACATTTTACAGCCTGCACGTGGGTGGAAGCGACTTTCTATGGAAGGCTCATCGGATCTATTACTGCAAGATTTCACAATGATTCATGCCAAGTGTATGTGAGAAAACCTCCACTGAAATAAAATTAAACACAAACCTACTCTGCGACAATAGAGAAGAGCAAAAAAAGACAAGGAAAGGGCTGTGGGAGTGTTCAGAGAAGAGTGTGATGAAAGTCGTGACATTCAGTATGAAACACATGATAGTCCTTTGAAAGTTAATCATAGATTTTTAATACACTGCTTAAAGTGGTTCATTGAGTGAGAATGTCAAGAGATGATGATCCACCAGTGTATCATATGCACTGCACACACTAAGCTCAATGTCATCTATACCAAATGAGTAATGAAACAGGTATTTGTACAGATGCGACTCAGGCAAGTGGATTTTCCTCTCTGAATTGTTAGAGCAGGCAACAATTCAAAGTCCTAAGAGGATATCTTGTGGATGCATTAAACCCCAGTGGCTTCTGCATCCTGGAATAATCCCAGGTAAAACCAGGGAACATAAATCCTTGTGGAATACAGCCCTTCAGCTACATTGGCAGACAGGAACACCTCCACAGCTGTGGATCCTGTGTTGTTCTACTCAAGATGGTGCAAAGATTGGCATTGTTCCATGGTATATTTAGTGTGTTGATACCAATGCAAAATAAAACTACACCAAGGTCAATATGTTATCCTATTGTATTGAGTGTTTAATCTCAACTCATCACCCCTAGGATCCTTACAAACAGCGACTGATCTGCAATGATTGATATTTCATCCTGGAGACAATTGTTCAAAAATTCACTCGGCACAACCCAAATTGGAACGGGATTTTGTACAAGTCGACTGGACAGGATGTGAAATGTTCCATATATTTCATTGCATTCAATGTAATATAGTGACGCGCTGGTCCTTGGGCTTAATGATAGCATTCCCCCTTTGAATTCAGAAGATTGTGGTTCAAGTCCCACTCCAGAGACTTTGACTACATAATCTAGGGCGATATTTAACTGGAGTATAGAAGGACTGGTGCAGTGTGTTTTGGAACAGAGGTCACATTTTCACAGTTGGATATAAAGATCGCACAACAGTAACAAGTGTCCAGGGCAAAATCTATTCCTCAGGCAACACTGTCAAAACAATTGCGATGTGCACAAATTGATCTACAAAACAACATACTTCAAAAGTACTTTTGAGATTTCTTGTGATAAAGTAAGGTGCTGGATAAATGCCAGTCTCTTAACTCATTTTGTCTTTGGTGGGAGAATGGTGAAGCACATCTGCAGTGGTCAGAGTTTGAATGGAATGGCTATATCAAACATCCTGCTTATCAATCCTAGACAAATATCCAAAACAGTTCCAGTAAGTGCTAAGTGCTTCGACAAAGAGTCATCGGACTGAAACGTTAGCTTTTTTCTCTCCCTTAAGATGCTGCCAGACCTGAGATTTTCCAGCATTTTCTCTTTTGTTTCAGATTCCAGCATCTGCAGTAATTTGCTTTTATCCAGTAAGTGCTATGATGCAGCTACTAGCAGACGTTGCTGTTGCCTGGCAACACAAAAAGGGCTGGGACAACCAGGAAAATACAACATTTTGTCAGTGATTCATCATCAGAGATTTGAGCATGTAGTTACGTTAGCATTCGCTGAACAGGGCAGCTTCAATATTTTTCTTAGAACTTGGGGAATTAACTGTACTCAAAACAGTTGGCCAGATTCCAGAGTTGTAAAGCCAGGACTAGATGAACAGTGTGATCTGCCTCACCGTAAATACCTCAGTGCAATCACAATCTAAAAGAGAAAAAAAGGTGCGAGCCGAATGAATTAAATCCTTATGTTAATAATGACTAAATTTTTTAAATCGTTAAGAGACCAGCATCCTATCGCAACTTAAAGCCTGCTGCAAAATCTTATGCTCGCTCCCCAACAGGATCCAATGCCTACAAACCAGATGTGTACGCATGACCAGAGTTTCAACTGTTTCAGTTTTACCACACTCTCCCACCCCCATCCAAAGAACCAAGTCCAATATCAATATCCTGAAACATGTCAAGTGTTGGGTGCTAAATAGACCACAGTACAGCTCTGACTATGCTCTTAAATATTCTCACATCACTCTCTTAAAAGTCCACCACAAGTGACAGTAACTTGCTCAAGATAAACACAAAAGTCAACAGACATAACCTAAGCTTCAGTTAGCAAAGAATGATTCTCCTGCCAGCTTCAACTACTGTTCAAGTCAGACTAAGTTTTGCACATTACATTTTACGGAATCCCAGTGGCTGCACTATACAGTCGAGTTTAAGGTTGCGAAAAAGAAAATCAGAACAGTTTACAAACTAACTAGTGAACAACTAAAACTGCTGTCTGTGTTTACTTGCAGTGTTACTTCAGTCTCATGTCTTGTTTGAGAAGTTTGACCACACACACTTTTTTTAAACAGGGATATTTATGGATGGCAGAGACATCTTTCTGTGCAATTATTTCAGAATGACATGTTTTAGAGGATTAGCTGGATATTAGGAGCATTTTAATTTCTTACAACTGACACGATTGGACTTGAGCAAGAAAGGTCATCAAACCACATCAAAGAATAAAGTGGTTTAGTAACAATCCTGCATTAAGTCAATACTGATCTATTTTTAAATGGGTCAAAAAGTGATAGACAAGGAAATGTTGAGCGGACTTAACAACTAATATTTATTTGCTTTAGTGTAAATTTATTACACTATATACTAGAAAACAGAACAGTTAAACTGGTGTAATATTGAAAAAAGGTTTGCATTTAAATAGCACCTTTCATGAAATCAGATGTCTCAACCTACTTAAGACAATTGAAGCCTAGCCCCCTGCTGCAAGGTAGGAAATGTAACAGCCAGTTTGAGCACAGCAGGATTCCATAAAATGCAATGAGGTAATTAACAAAATCTTACACAATTTTGCTGACGAATAAATCCAATGCTGAAGGAAAGCCCCCTTTTCTCTTCAAAATGTGACGTGGAATCATCGAAGATAGCCTTTCTGTTTAACTCTTCATACACAAGCTGGCATCTCCAACACTACATTCCTTCTGTATTGTACCACAGCATCAGCATAGATTTGGTGCTTAGGTCCCTGGTCTGGGACTCAACCTAGAGCCTTCCAATTCAAAAGCAACAGTGGTCCCACTGAGTCAATGCTGACTCACCTAGCTACCTGCTGCAGCCAGAGTGTTTGTGGTGGAGGATAGAATTCGATAGTAAAGCAGCAATATTGTAGACTGCTCAGACCTCTACAGTGTACAGCTTCAAATGTTGTTACACATGCATCCATCCAAGCAAATGGTGAGCATTTGATCATGGTCCTGATATCAGCCATGTAAACAGTGGTGAATTTCAAGGCACCAGTAGGCAAATCATTCATTTCAAAATAACCAGCTTCTTCCCGGTTTGTATAACCATGGTGTTAATATGGATCGTCTACTTAAGTTTCTGTTTAATGATGCCCCTCAGGATGTTAGTGGGGGATATGCTGATGGCAACATCATTGTAGATAGGTGGATATAATTAATTGGAGCTTTTCTTTCGAGATGTGGTCACTTGCTTGACTGATATGGCTTCTCAGGCCAAATCTGGATGCTTCTCAGATCGGACTGTAAATTAGTATGGGCTGCTTCATTGCCAAAAGTCAAATGTGGCTAAACACCAACATCAACAAGTGAGAAATCTCACCACATGACCTTCGAACATCACTGAGCAGCTGATAATGTTTGGACCAACGATGCTGCCCTGAAAATCTCCAGCAGCGACGACCCGGAGCTGCATGATTGTCCTTTAGTCACAACCTTATCCAGTGTGTCAGCAGTCATAGTTCCAGCTGCTAGAGTGGTTTTGTTTATTTACCATGATGTGGAGATGCTGGCATTGAACTGGGGTGAGCACAGTAAGAAGTCTTACAACACCAGGTTAAAGTCCAACAGGTTTGTTTCAAACACGAGCTTTCGGAGCGCAGCTCCTTCCTCAGGTGAATGAGGAAACAGGTGAATGTTTATTTACCACAGACCTCAGCTTTTCTTGGGTTCCTTGGTACCTAGTTGAATTCAGACATCGTGGGCAGTGACTCTCGCCTCTCTTCTGGCCTTACTCTTGCATCCACGTTGGGATCAAGGCAATTATAAACAAATTGTTTAGATGGAACCAAAATGGAGTCTCGGTGAACAGACGTTGCTTGATGACACTGTTACTTTTTCTATTGCTATGCTAAAGATGTGAGAAAGATAGTGCTGGGGGGGCGGGTGTTAATTGGCCAGGTTAGGCTTTACACACGTTTTGAATTTTATTAAAAGATCTCATCGTGTCATCATGCTGCAGACAAGCACCCTCACCACCATTAAGCACTTCAAACCATCTTTCGCATTCCCTAATCAGCTCATGCCTAGAGCAGCGACAGCATCCAAAACGAAAGCGAACTATCAATGGAAATCTTTCCAAAGTATCACTTTTCTCTCAAGAAATACCAACATTTTCTGCTTTATCCAACACAAAGTGACAACTGGGATGGGGCAATTCCCTCTGGTAATGTTGGCAGTCAGTTCTTTCCTTCCTGGCTTTAATCCAAAACAGATGGGAGCCTTTTGGTTCATATCCTATGGCTTGTGGAAAATAGGTAGCTCACTGCCAGGCTTGCAAAAAAAATGTTCCACACAACAGAAAATGGATTATTATTTTTAGTAAATTCAACTGTTCTCAATTTTGAAAACCAATCATCTCAATTCTGAAAAGTTGTAGTAACACGGGCAGAATAAATGTTCCGTAGACACTGCCCTCTGGTGGCGCAGTGGGAGAAATTACAACATCTGCAACCTAGTTTTCAAATTCACACAGAGGATGAAAAAAATAGCTTTGTACCCTGTCTCCACTGCCAAAGAACATTCTGTTCCTTGGCTCCAGCTCTCCCTCATTCATTCCATTTAAACTGTCTGTTTTAGTAAAAATAAACAGTGGAACAGATAGAAGCCACAGGAATTTTCTGCTGGCTCTATGACTCCCACTCAGCTTGGAACGGTGCATTGCAAGTATTTTACCCAGATGGGTTTGATATTCCCTTTGTATGAAGGGGGCAGTAGCGTGGCATGGGGAGAGAGTGGAAGGCAGTGCAGCTTAAAAGGGAAGAGTGAGCCACAATCAATTCCCTGCTCACTTTAACCAGGGAGAAAGTATGCAGAACCACATCACATCCTCAAGAAATCCCAGAGTTCTCCACAGCCAAATTATTTGCTGAAGCATAGCCTCTCATGTAAACCAACACAATGACTGCACTTTGCACAAAACGATCCCACAAGCAGCAAATGCGATGATGAGCCAGCTAATCTGCAAATCTGGGTGGTGGTTGAGGCAGGAATTCAGAGGAAACTCTTTGCCAGGAACAGGCTGACAGGACCTCGGTTGAAAGTTCCCCCTGAAAGACCCTGCCAATGTAATGCACCCTGGATACTACACAGAAGCAGCAGCCTGAAGAAGTCTTTGAGACCTTACTTTAAAAAAAATACTTTTATCCCATTCTTAAAAGTTACAAAGCCAAAGGCACAGCCTGTGAAGGGCAAGCCCTTCATCCATCTCATTGCTGGCTTCAAAAACCAGATCAATTTCAAATTGAATCCAATTCATGTGCTCCACAAGAGAGACATACAAGATCCAAGCTAACAAGAAGTGGCATTACACCTCATCTTGGGCTTGATCTCATGCTTCATCTTAGCCAAAAGGCTGGGCAGTTCAACCAACTGAGCCATGAACTGTTAGTCTAGCAAGTGAGAAGGCTGCACTGACAGTATATAACTTCGCAATGAGATGCCAAGCCCACTTTTTACTTGGGGAAGTCAAATTGGCTTTGCATCTCACCACCTCTAGTGGTTAAAGAAACCGCACAATTGAGCCACAGATTCAAAAGGTACCTGGTCTGTACAGAGTTAGCTTTTCTCAGACAGAGTTGGAAGCAGGGGACTTGGATTCAGCAGCCCTGGGGAAACAGAGGTGGAGGAGATGCGTCAGAGTTCAAAGAAATAAAAATCCAGGATCTCCCCCATTCGAATGAGCTTTGCAGGATAGTACACCAGAATGTGCAACATTGTACCAGAAGGCCCAGCAATAAGCTCAAAAAGAAAGCTTCCATAAGAATCAGGAAGCATAAGTACCCCAAGGAACCAACTATTCAACACACAAACAGCCTCGCAACACATCTGAATGCATGTGGATCATACCCCAATAGTTTGAAAATAAAGTGGTTTGGGTAGCAAAAATACAAAGGACATAAAGGAAGATTAAGGTGGAGGAATGGCAGTGCAGTAATACACTTTCGGGTTCTGGAGGACATTGATACAGTGCTTGAAGTAGTCCAAACTCAAAAACACATTCCAAACCATGTGGAACCCGACAACATGCTAAGTGCATTACAAACGATCCTGCCTCAACTCTCGAAAACGCATTTGCTTCGTGCATGGTGAAATGGCAAAATGAGAACCCCTCCCAATCACTCAGATCCAATCAACCAAGCAGCATTCTGGTCAAAGCACTTTGTAACAGCCCTAGTTTAGAATAGTTCTCTGCTGTCGCTCATCACCAGGGAATAAAAAACTCGTTTGCAACAAGATTATTAAAATTAGCATTGAAGTAGAAAGTTAGCTTTCATTATTGTCATAGTGCATTTCCTTACTCCTCTTCAGGTGAAACACTCCTTGCTTCCATCGAATACCGAAGAGACACCTTTCACCTTCAGGAAGCTCCCGTCTGTTTTGCCTCAACATTGATTTGCATTAATGTTTCTAGTAAAATTACTTCTGTTTCAGTAAAGTATCTAAAATGAACCCCAGTACAAAACATTTGGGGAGTTTATATTTCATGTTGTGCGTGTTAAATCAGGTTAGTTAACAGTACTCTCATCCACTCCCACCCCAAATGAGCATGGTATTAAGCAAAGTCATTTAGTTTACTTTTGCATCCATCTTTTCTCCTCCTCTCCTTACTTGCCTTGGCACTTTCTTCAGTTACCATTCATCAGAGCCAGCTGGCTGGAACGTCAACCTGTACAAGAGTCACTGACTTATGCCAATTTAAGCTTCTTTCTCACCCATCTCCCCCACACCCCCGGCAGGTGAAATGCTTTGCTCTCATTAGTAGTGATATCTAGATGCGTAGATGAACATTTCTCCCTCCTTCTTAGCTTCAGTTCAAGCTGGTAGATGGAGCATCAGTGGCTGACTGTAACACACATACAGAGTAGAGTGGGCCCACTCTGAGCAACTCAGCCATTCAATAAAATCATGGATGATCATCTTGCAAATTCAACCTCACATTCCTGCCTACCTCCAACAACCTTTCACCCCCTTGGAACAGTGGAATACAACACTGCGCCAGACTCTAACAATCATAAAGTCAAGAGTTTTACAACACGGAAAGAGGTCCTTTGGCCCATCGTGACTGCGACGACCCATCAACCACCCAAGTCTTCTAATCCCATTTTCCAGCTTGGTTTTATTCTCTTATGTCAAAATACGTATTTGTCATGGAGGGAGAGGTAACAACAACTTGCATTTATGTATCATCTCTAATGTAGTAAGATATCCCAAGATGTTTTTACAGGAGTGTAGCCAGCCAAAAGGTGACACCAAGTCAAAGGAAGAGATATCAGTACAAAGAATTGATGTTTCATTATATCAAAACAGTATTAAAACACAAGTCTTTGTTATAACCATCCTTATTTCATGATTTGTGCGCAAGTATCAGGGTAGAAACTTCTTTATAACACAAAAACTACATTCCCAGCCGCCAAATGCACACATAAACACAAAGTGCCCTGATAGCAAGTCATGGTGTTTCACAGACTTGCAAGCTGACATCTACACTGGAACTCCGCATGGTCTGCTAATCACACAAAGCTGGGTTAATGTAACAAGGCTACAGTATCATGGTCAGCCAATTAAACACGGAGAACTGCAATAGCATCCCAAGAAAATGGGTTTTAGCAGTATTCCCAATCAAGGGTTGAGTGAGAAGAAAAAGGAAGAAGTAGGCGAATATAACTAACTCTTATGAAAACAAAATTTCTGTCAACAGCACAGGTAAAACACTTGAGAGGTGTGGCTGTACAAGTAGTTAAACCTGTTTCTATTTGCACAGGGAAGTTCATTCCCAGCCATTGATGCATTCACTGTTGGGTCTCCAAATCGGTCAAAAGATAGTTTATTATACATCATGCACCTGCATTATAACATTTAAAAACAAATGCCAACCTGTTTGTTTTTTTGTTAAACATGGTAGAAAAAGAAACACTTGGAAAAAAAATCCATATGCCTGATGATTAATTTTATAGTTTACCACCTTCAAATAGCTTCATAAATCATCTGCCGTTAAAGCACCTAGCATGCATTTTTCATTAAAAAAAACAATGGAAGGAGCAGAGCAGCCTGCAAACACAGCATGCCAAGGGCAATACGTTCTATTACTGTAAACCCATTTACAGAACCATAAACCTGAAGTGGTTGGGAAATTTACTGTGGTTTTAATAAAACTACAAATGATGCACAATACAAGTGCCTCATCACAATTAAAAAATATTAGAATTCTCCGAATGGATCTATGCACTGCTGAGCTATACGGCGCAGGAAGGACTTAGATGTGGTCTGTGTTGAATCTGTTCATCTCACATTGGGTAATACGGAGTAGATTAGGCCTTGTACAAGTCGGTCGAGCACCCCACTACTTTGGTAAGGGGCAGGGGGGTAAGAATTAAGTCAGGACTCCTGCTCCTGTTCGTTAACCAAAGATGAATTCTTGGGAGGTTTGAGGCACAAACGAGGCAATTATTGCACATTCTCCTGGACTTTGGCCATTTTCCATCTAATCGCACTTTCATAAGCCAGAGCAAGTCCACTTTGGTAGCGACCCTTTGCTGTCCAAAGTCATCTGGTACGAGAATACGAGAAAAGATTATTTTGACTTCACATAAGGGGAGGGATTTAAAGTGATGCAGAAGCAGAAAAGCTTTATATGCTGCTGCTAATGTTGAGTTCAGTGCACCAATGAATGTAAAAATGCAGTAAAGTAAAATGATAACTGTGCATGCAGAAAATTATGCATCTTTTATTTTGGATGGGGGGGGTGGGGGGGGGGGGGAGAAAGAGGAGGAGAAGAGATAGATATTGCTGTGGTGGAAATGCCACTGGTCTAGTAATCCATTTACCCAGGCTATGGGCTCAAATCCCACCAAGGCAGCTGGTGGAATTTAAATTCAACTAATAAATCTGTGATATAAAGCTAGCCTCTAATCATGATCACGAGACTTATCAATTGTCAGAAAAGCCATTGGATTCACTAATGTCCTTTAGGGAAGGAAATCTGCCATCATTACATGGTCTGGCCTACATGCGACTCCAGACCTACAGTAACATGGTTGATTCTCAACTGCCCTCTGAAATGGCCTGAAATGCCACTCAGTTCAAGCACAATTGGGGATGGACAACAAATCCAGGCCTTGGGATTCCCACGTCCCAAGAATGAATTAAGAGAAAAAAAAAGCACAGGTGCGGCACAGTGGTTGGCACTGCTGCCTCACCGCGCCAAGAACCTGGGTTCAATTCTGGCCTTGGGTCTGCCCATGTGGAGTTTGCACATTACCCCTGTGTCTGCATGGGTTTCACCCCCACAACCCAAAGATGAGCAGGGTAGGTGGATTGGCCATGCTAAATTGCCCCTTTAGAAAAAAAAACACACATTCCTGGTTTGCCCCCAACTTTGGTGGAGCTCTTTAGCTGAATCTTGGCATTTCAAGGGGGCAACAGTCCTGCCAAAAACAACTTACAGCATCGTGATCCAACGAAAGGAAAGGAAGCACTCCCATGTACTTGCTTCACATAACGTTTTATTGGGTCTCAAAGATATCCTAAAAACCTGACATCCACACATGCAAATCATTTTCATTCATTTGCAGGATGCTGGTGCCACCGACAAGGCTGTCATTCACTGTCCATCTCAGAGGGCAGTTAGGAGTCGTTCACATTATGGGATGGGAGTCATATATAGGCAAAAAACTGAGAAAGGACACAAAGTGCCTTTCCCAAAAAAACATGAGCGAACCAGCTCACTTTTACAAGACAGCACGGTAGCATTGTGGATAGCACAATGGCTTCACAGCTCCAGGGTCCCAGGTTCGATTCCGGCTTGGGTCACTGTCTGTGCTGAGTCTGCACATCCTCCCCGTGTGTGCGTGGGTTTCCTCCGGGTGCTCCGGTTTCCTCCCACAGTCCAAAGATGTGCAGGTTAGGTGGATTGGCCATGATCAATTGCCCTTAGTGTTGGGTTAGTTACTGGGTTATTGGGATAGGGGGAGGTGTTGTTTTTGGGTAGGGTGCTCTTTCCAAGAGCCGGTGCAGACTCGATGGGCCGAATGACCTCCTTCTGCACTGTAAACTCTATGATATCGATGATAAGACAACTTTTTACGATACCTTTTACTGATAGCAGATTTTTCTTTATTTCATTTTTTTTTATATATATTGAATCATGGAATTTGAATCACTTTCCTTGCATTACTAGTCCTGTAATTTAACCACTGCATCACAATATCCGACATGCAAGATCAAAAGACATAGGAGCGAATTAGGCCACTCGGCCCATCGAGTCTGCTCCGCCATTCAATCATGGCTGATACTTTTCTCATCCCCATTCCCCTGCCTTTTATCCCATAACCCGATCCCCTTATTAATCAAGAATTTATCTATCTCGGTCGTAAAGATACTCAGTGATTTGGCCTCTACAGCCTTCTGCGGCAAAAAGTTCCACAGATTCACCAACCTCTGGTTGAGGAAATTCCTCCTCATCTGTCCCTTTAGTCCGAGATGGTGTCCTCTGGTTCTAGCTTTTCCTACTTGTGGAAACATCCTCTCCACGTCCACTCTATCCATGTCTTACAGTATCCTGCAAGTTTCAATAAAATCCCCCCCCCCCCCCCCATCCTTCTAAACTCCGAGTACAGTCCCAGAGTCCTGAACCGTTCCTACAAGCTGTTCATTCCAGGGATCACGCTGGTGAACCAAATATCTCCTCCTTTAACTTGGCATCGATTTTTTTGAAACCTCTGTTCCCATTTACTCCCTGTACTAAGTCACAAAGAAGTGGCCAAGATGTGAAAATGGTAACAAGTTACACATCGTTAAGCTACAATGTCATACAGCAACCTTCTGAAAATGAAAATGTACAAAAGATCCTCAATAAATAGCCAGTAACTCATCTTGCAGGCCTCTATTCCTTTCAGAAACTGACACACTTAGTAACAGAAGAGAATGTGAAAGCCAATTAAAGGAAACTTTATGTTGCACCTCCTATTATTACGGTCAGCAGATTTCTTCCCTTCCACCTCTGCCAAAAAAAACTGCACATTTTCACTTCTACTGCACAATAAAATGACTCTCTTGTTAAGGCAGCTGGCTCTGAACCAACCAGCACAAGACTGGAGTTCCTTTCTCACCTCCTCCCTCTAGCTGTGTGCGCCAAACAGGAAGGGGGGGGGGGGGGGAGAAGAGAAGAAAATTGGCAAATTTAGAATATATAGAAGCAATTTGCAAAAGAAATTTGTTCAATGGAAAGGGTAGAACATAGGAGGGGCTTGGATTAGTGAGGAAGGCCCTCTGGGTGGAGGAAAAGAATAGGGGTGGGAGGGTGGTTGAAGAATGAACAGTATTTCTACTGAAACAGATTGAACAGTGCTCCTGGGATTAATAACTATCATGCTCTACTGCTGATTAATTATTTAGTCAGGCCAAACTGTAATTACAGCTGTTCCTCACAAGGTGCCACAAACACATCTTACAAGCTATCCTGAGCTCCACACCACCCTAAGTTTAAAGGCAAATACTTTCCCAGCTCGCTTATCTTACTATATTTAGAACAGGCTGCTTCTGAAGTCAGTCTTGATAAATGTGCATCAGCCTCCCACATTGGTGAGATGTAACTGATGGCATGTCACAACAGAGGATGGCATAAACTCCAGTAACTGGAATATGAGAAAACTCCAGGTGCTTCAAAGGACACGAGGAAAGAGACACAAAAAAATTGCTGAGTTAAAGAAGGGTGTCTAAAAGTTTAGATGAAGAAGTGGGTTTTAAGGAGGGTCTTGAAAGGAAGGAGAGAAGAAGGGGCAGAAATGTTTTGAGGGGGCAGTCTGGAGTTAAGATGTTGGTGGGCAAGATGGGATGAAGCTCTTAAGAAAAGTTGTAGCGTAATTAAGTAACCCCCCCCCCCCCCCCCCCATGGGCCCCCAAAATTGCTGCCAACGGGAATCTCCATTAGGTCTTCAACAGATCTTTAACTGAACATGCTAATGGAAAACAAGGAAACCAACATCCATTGCTTTACAAAGTACAGCAGAAAATCATTTGAATTGAAACTCACAGCTAAAATATGTATTCTGATCTAAAGAAATGCCCTGAAAGGAGATTTGGGAGAATTGAAATTCTTGGAAGCCTTTAAATTTGCATTCCCCAGAATCTCAAACCACAAGAAACATGAACTTTCAGCAATTTTGTTTAATCCAGGCAAAGATTTACTAACTTTTTGGCAAGGCCCTTGCGCATTTAAGAGTGTTATGTTATTTTCACAAAGAAAGGATTAGTCCTAGCTTGAAAATTACGGGGTGCAAGAAACTCCCAAACTATTTTATTTAAGACACAAGGCTACATCCAGCTCACTCTCTTCTGGTCCCATTCTGGCTGATTTTGGATGTGACCCTTGATTAATTCAATCACCAAATAGTGGGGGGTGGGGGGGGGGTTTAAAAACTGGTGCAGATTCGTGCTGAAAATTATGCTTCACAATTAAACCTCCCACCCGTACAAAAAGGCAAGCTCATTTCAAAAATAAATATAGACAATAAAATGGAATTGAGACAGAATGGGAAAAGGATGTGGATTAAGGAGTTGGCAAAACCATGTTTAAAAAATGTGCATTGCATTCCTAAAGAACAGATCAGCCAACCTGCTGCAGAGAACACAAGAGGGAAAAATTCACAGTGATTTGTTAATTTGCACAGTGGAACTGATTCAGTTATAAGAGCAGACACAGCATGGAACTTAGCCTCTTCAAACTGATCATTATCTCCCATCACTGTTGACTGAGGCGGCTTAATTAAGCTCCTTTGAAGTCAACCTTTCAAATACCTCTACATTACACAGGCAGATAAAACAAAAAGAACTTGCACAATCAAAAACATGTCTGTAAAGATATTACTTCTTAAAATGATCAGAGTACAGGAGTACTTTATCAAAAGCCCCTGGAAATTATCTAAAGCACCAAGACAACTCATTATGGCATATTTGGATTTACAAGAACTACATGCACTCCTGAGATTTACTACATTTGCACCAATATGGATAGTATGGTCTAACCCCTCAGTTTGTTCCTCCAAAACATACAGCAAGTTAAAATTGTGTTTTTAATCAAGGAGCACAAATTCCAAAATGGAAATGTATACCGTGTGAGACAAAGTATTCAGTTAAAGTAACAGATCTTTTCAATTAAACGAAAATTAAATCTGCTCAAAGAGAGTCTGTAAAATCTGTGTAAAACGAATCTGCTCATAACGAGTATACATGTGTATTTTATTCTGCTACACAATGCAGTAGTTCCACTCAGCATAAACTCAGACATCCTACTACTCCAGGTTACTAAGGCAACATATTTTTTCTGTCTAGCAACTCGCAGGAACAGTCTGAACCTACTGAATAAGCACTTTTTTGGAACAAGAACAAAATTGCATTCAGTCTTGACCAGACACAAACAAACATATATTTTATGCAATATTTAAAATATATAAATATACATTCATTCCACAGCTACTTCACATTAAAGCAACACTGTAACACCCTATCTGACATGTAGTGCTACATACATACCTTCCAAGTTGACTATCTAACTCCGGCAGGCAGACTGCATACCAGAAATTCTATGAAATCTTATAACATAAGGGGGGGGGGAGAGGAGAGAAGAGGAAAAAAAAAAACTTACCTCTCGAGAATTCCCAAGGTTTGATAATCACCATGAATTTGAAGGTAAATTGGAGGACGGAGACTTCTTGAAAAATAATTTAAAATAAAATAGATCGAGTCAAATTAAATTTAAAAAAAGGTGGCAGGCTTTATGTTCTCATGTTAAGACAGACAAGGGTAACTGGAGGAGTGAGCTGTTGAGAGTTGGTGGTCCCTGAACCTTCACAGGAATGGGGGGGGGGGGGGGGGGGGGGGGGGGGGGGGGGTAGACACTGGCTGCTGAGGAGCGGGCGGCTCCAGCTGCCGGCCGCTGCCGGGGGGGGGGGGGGGGAAGAGAGGAGAGGAAGGTTACAGCGGAGTTGCTGCCGCTGCCGCGGGGCGAATGACAGGGAGCGGCCAAGCTGCTGCTGCTGCTGCTCCTCTGGCTCCGAGCGGACTGGAGCTGCAGCTTGAGCTTCGCCCGCCAGTGACTGGCTCCCAGTGACTCAGTTCCTCCTCCTCCTCGCCGGGCTCGCTCTCCTCTTTCTCTCGCCACCCAGCGGAAAAAAAAAGACTTGCCGTGAAGCTGACGCACGCTCTGACAAGCTCCAGCCCACTGCTTCCTGTTTCCCGAAAACCTTCGCCTCCCTCCTCCTCTCTAACCAAGTCATACATTTCTTTTAATGTTGCATTTATTATTGTGCAACACCCTATCTCTCTCTCCACCCCCCCCCCCTCAAAAATCAAGATTTTTCAGGTAATCTACCAACCAAATTGTAAGGTGAAATGAAGTGTAACATTAAAATTCAAACATTACTTCAAATTTTCTTTAAAGTTGTGTGGTAAGATCTCTATGGTTGTGCAAAGCCCTTCATTTCTCTTTCTCTCCTCCCCCTTACACAAAACATTATGAGAACAGGCTGTTGGCACTAAAGGTCAGATTAAAGTCTCTGCAGCCTGTCTGATTTTTTTTACCTCAGCCTTTATTAGACTAATGCAACCAATAGCTTGTCAGGATTTGGCTAAGATCCAAAAAAAAGAGGCACGGATTCTCGTGTGTGTCTCCTCTGACATCACCAGTACGCGTGGAAAAGAGGTTTTTTTTCTCTCTCTCTCCACTTGTTCATACTGGAGGAAATGTGATGATTTTTCACACTCTCAAAATGCTGAACAGAACTGGAACAGCTTTCCCATGCACTGTTTGTCGAACTCAGTGGTGCAGGGAGTTTTACGCTTACGGCCCAAGCTCACTTTTTCCAATAATGTCAATGGGGGCATTTGCGAATTTCCACAAGCTACAAAAGCCGCTGCAGGGAAGAATGCGTTGCATGAATTATAGAATCTTACATCCCAAAAAAGAGCAGTGGAGTTGCATATTGGTTAGCAATGCTGCCTCACAGCTCCAGGGACCCGGGTTCAATTCTGGCCTCGGGTGACTGTGTGGAGTTTGCACTTTCTCCCCGTGTCTGTGTGGGTTTCCTCCCACATTACAAAGAAATGCAGGTTAGGTGGATTGGCCATGCTAAATTTCCTCAGAGTCTGATGGACCATCAATTGAACGCGAGACGAGTTGCTGAACAAAAGTATGGCTTTAATCTACTAGATGTTAGCGGTCGATTACAGTATAAGTACGACCACCGGGAGTACTGGGTATTTATACTCCGCCTTGGAGGTGGGGTTAACTCAGCCTCTCGACTAATCGGGGAGCCATCACATGACTGGTCTCAACCAACCGGTCGAGAGGCACATGACCGATCAGGGCCAATGGTAAGCCGGTGTTCTGCACCAATGGCAGGCAGCTATGCTAATCACACCACCACATTCACCCCTTGCGGAGAAAGAAGCCGGGGGGGCGGGGTGTTAACGAGAGCTGGGGGGGGGGGAGAACTGGTGGTATGAGTAGTAAGAAGAGAAGGAAGAAAATGTATCCTTGGCTTCCCACTGGCCCAGACATTTAGCAACAGTACATAGTGTCCATACAAGGTCCATGGTGGTGTTGAAGTTAAATGGACTCGATCAGCCTTTTCGTTGCCCGTGACGTCCTGGCCGACTGCCACAGTGGAGTTGGTGACGTTGGTTCAGCCGATGGTGGTGGTTCAGCTGATGTCCTGGACTCCGGGAGCGATGGTCCTTGAACTGTCTCCATACCCTGGGCTGGTAGGGGAGATGCCATGGATGGGGGAGGGGTGGCCTGGGTGGGGCGCTGGGGGAAAATGGACGGGGGGGGGTCTGTGGTGAAGGGGGGGAGGGCCGCACGCCGGCGGGTGCCAGGTCCCGGAGGGAGACCGTGTCCTGCCGACCGTCGGGGTACTCCACGTACGCATACTGCGGGTTAGCGTGGAGTAACTGGACTTGTTCCATCAACGGGTCGGACTTGTGCACCTGTACATGCTTCCGGAGCAAGATGGGTCCGGGGGCGGCCAGCCACGTCGGGAGAGGGGATTCGGAGGACGACTTCCTGAGGAAAACAAGAAGACGTTCATGAGGTGTCTGATTAGTTGTGGTACAGAGGAGGGAGCGGATAGAATGTAGGGCATCGGGGATAACCTCTTGCCATCGGGAAATAGGGAGATCTCTGGACAGGAGGGCCAGTAGTATGGTCTTCCAGATGGTACCATTCTCCCGCTCGACCTGTCCGTTACCCCGAGGGTTATAGCTGGTCGTCCTGCTAGAGGCAATGCCCCTGCTGAGCAGGAATTGACGCAGCTCGTCGCTCATAAAGGAGGACCCCCGATCGCTGTGTATGTACGCGGGGTAGCCGAACAGGGAGAAGATGGAGAGGAGGGCCTTAATGACGGTCGATGTGGTCATGTCAGGGCAGGGAATGGCGAAGGGGAAGCGGGAGTATTCATCGATCACCGTCAGGAAGTAAATGTTGCGGCTGCTAGAGGGAAGAGGCCCCTTGAAGTCTATGCTGAGACGTTCGAAGGGGCGGGATGCTTTGATCAGATGCGCGCGCTCGGGGCGGTAGAAGTGCGGTTTGCACTCTGTGCAGATGTGGCAGTCACGGGTTACTGTCCTGACTTCCTCGATGGAGTAGGGCAGGTTGTGGGTCTTTAAGAAATGATAGAAACGGGTCACCCCTGGATGGCAGAGGTCCGCGTGGAGGGAGCGGAGGCGGTCTATCTGCGTGCTGGCGCAGGTACCGCGGGACAGGGCATCAGGAGGCTCATTGAGCTTCCCAGGACGATACAAGATATCGTAGTTGTATGTGGATAACTTGATCCGCCACCGCAAGATCTTGTCGTTCTTAATCTTGCCCCTCTGTGCATTATCGAACATGAAGGCTACTGACCGTTGGTCTGTGAGCAGGGTAAACTTCCTGCCGGCCAAATAGTGTCTCTAATGTCGCACAGCTTCGACTATGGCCTGGGCTTCCTTTTCCACAGAGGGGTGGCAGAGTTCGGAAGCCTGGAGGGTTCTGGAGAAGAAGGCCACGGGTCTGCCCGCTTGGTTCAGGGTGGCCGCCAGAGCTACTTCTGATGCGTCGCTCTCGACCTGGAAGGGGAGGGACTCGTCGATGGCGCGCATCGTGGCCTTTGCGATGTCCGCTTTGATGTGGCTAAAGGCCTGACAGGCCTCTGACGACGGCGGGAAGGTCGTGGACTGAATGAGGGGACGGGCCTTGTCGGCGTAATTGGGAACCCATTGGGCGTAGTAAGCGAAGAAACCCAGCAGCGTTTAAGGGATTTGAGGGTATTGGGGAGAGGGAGTTCCATCAGGGGGCGCATGCGTTCGGGGTCGGGACCTATCACTCCGTTATGCACTACGTAGCCGAGGATGGCTAGACGGTCGGTGCTAAACACGCACTTATCCTTATTGTAAGTTAGGTTAAGGAGTTTTGCAGTTTGGAGGAATTTTCGGAGGTTGGTGTCATGGTCCTGCTGGTCGTGGCCGCAGATGGCGACATTATCGAGATACGGGAAGGTAGCCCGTAATCCGTACTTGTCGACCATTCGGTCCATCTCCCGTTGGAAGACCGAGACCCCATTTGTGACACCGAATGGAACCCTGAGGAAGTGGTAGAGGCGCCCATCTGCCTTGAATGCGGTGTACTTGCGGTCACTCGCGCGGATGGGGAGCTGGTGATAAGCGGACTTGAGGTCCACCGTGGAGAAGACTTTGTATTTCGCAATCTCGTTTACCATGCCGGAAATACGGGGGAGAGGATACGCGTCCAGTTGCATAAACTGGTTGATGGTCTGGCTGTAGTCGATGACTATCCCGTTTTTCTTTTTTTTTTAATAATTTTTATTGAAAATTTTTTAATTTATACAACAATAACGCACCATAGTAAAATACCAAAAATAACAATAATATTAACAATCATAAACATTCGCCCCACCTCCATGAACAACACAGCATTTTAACAACAACGCAAATTTACACAATATAAAGTTACAGAATAGACTCTACAATAAGGAACACCCCCTCCCCCCCCCCCCCCCCCCCCCCACCCCCGGGTTGCTGCTATTGACCAAGTTACCTATCTTTGAGCCAGGAAGTCCAGAAAAGGCTACCATCGTTTATAGAACCCTTGTATTGATCCTCTCAGGGCAAATTTGACCCTTTCCAATTTTATAAATCCCGCCATGTCACTGATCCAGGTCTCCACACTTGGGGGCCTTGCATCCTTCCACTGCAGCAGAATCCTTCGTCGGGCTACTAGGGACGCAAAGGCCAGGACACCGGCCTCTTTCGCCTCCTGCACTCCCGGCTCTACTGCAACTCCAAAAATCGCGAGACCCCACCCTGGTTTGACCCTGGATCCAACCACCCTCGACACCGTCCCCGCCACCCCCTTCCAGAATTCTTCCAGTGCTGGGCATGCCCAGAACATATGGGCGTGGTTCGCTGGACTCCCCGAACATCTGGTGCACCTGTCCTCACCCCCAAAGAACCTACTCATCCTAGTCCCGGACATGTGGGCCCGGTGCAGCACCTTGAATTGGATGAGACTAAGCCTCGCACATGAGGAGGAAGAGTTGACTCTCTCCAAGGCATCCGCCCAAGTCCCGTCCTCTATCTGCTCCCTAAGTTCCTCCTCCCATTTAGCCTTCAGCTCCTCCACTGACGACTCCTCCACCTCCTGCATTACCTTATAGATGTCAGACACCTTCCCCTCTCTGACCCACACCCCCAAAAGCACTCTGTCCATCGTCCCCCGCGACGGCAGCAGAGGGAATCCCTCTACCTGTTGCCTAGCAAACGCCTTTACCTGCAAGTATCTGAACATGTTCCCTTGGGGAAGCCCAAATTTATCTTCCAGTTCCCCCAGGCCCGCAAACCACCCGCCAATAAACAGGTCCCTCACTTTGCTGATGCCCGCCCTTTGCCACCCCCTAAATCCCCCATCCTTGTTCCCCGGGATGAACCGATGGTTGCCACCCAGTGGAGCCTCCATCGAGCCCCCTATTTCCCCCCTATGCCGTCTCCACTGTCCCCAGATTTTTAGGGCCGCCGCCACCACCGGGCTCGTGGTAAACCTCTTAGGGGAGAGCAGCAACGGTGCCGTTACCATGGCACCCAGGCTCGTACCTCTACATGACGCCATCTCCATTCTTTTCCACGCCGCCCCTCCCTCCTCCATCACCCATTTACGCACCATTGACACATTGGCTGCCCAATAGTACCCCAGAAGGTTGGGCAGCGCCAGCCCGCCTCTATCCCTCCCTCGCTCCAGGAACACCCTCTTCACTCTCGGAGTCCCATGTGCCCACACAAAGCTCAAAATGCTGCGAGTCACTCTCCTAAAGAAGGCCCTGGGGATAAAGATGGGCAGGCACTGAAAGAGGAACAAGAACCTCGGAAGCACCGTCATTTTGACGGACTGTACCCTCCCCGCCAACGATAATGGCAGCATGTCCCACCTCTTGAACTCCTCCTCCATCTGATCTACTAGTCTGGTGAAGTTATGCTTGTGAAGAGTCCCCCAGTCCCTGGCCACCTGCACCCCCAGGTACCTAAAGCTCTCCCCTGCCCGCCTAAGCGGGAGCCTACCAATTCCTTCCTCCTGGTCTCCAGGGTGCACCACAAACACCTCGCTCTTGCCTAAATTTAATTTATAACCTGAAAAGGTCCCAAACTCAGCTACCAACTCCATCACTCCCGGCATCCCTCCCACCGGGTCCGCCATATACAGTAACAGGTCATCGGCATACAACGACACCCTATGTTCCTCCCCACCTCGCACCAAGCCTCTCCACCTCTCTGAATCTCTCAATGCCATCGTCAGCGGCTCGATTGCCAGTGCAAACAACAAGGGGGACAGGGGGCAACCCTGCCTGGTCCCTCGGTAAAGCCAGAAGTACTCCGACCTCCTCTTATTCGTGGCCACGCACGCCATTGGGGCCTCATATAGCAGCCTTACCCATCCAATGAACCCTTCACCAAATCCAAACCTCCCCAACACCTCCCATAGGTACCCCCACTCCACTCTATCGAAGGCCTTCTCCGCATCCTGTGCCACCACTATCTCTGCCTCCCCCTCAATCGCCGGCATCATGATGACATTCAACAATCTCCGCACATTCGTGTTCAGCTGCCTTCCCTTCACGAAACCTGTCTGGTCCTCGTGCACAACCCCTGGCACACAGTCCTCTATCCTGGTGGCCAGGATTTTTGCCAGGACCTTAGCATCCACGTTGAGGAGAGATATGGGCCTGTATGAACCACACTGCTGGGGGTCCTTGTCCCTCTTTAAAATTAACGAGATCAGCGCCCGCGACATCGTCGGGGGCAAAGTCCCCCCCTTCCCACGCTTCATTGAGTGTCCGCACCAGCAAGGGGCCCACTAGGTCCACAAACGTTTTATAAAATTCCACCGGGAACCCATCCGGCCCCGGTGCCTTCCCTGACTGCATCTGCCCGATCCCCTTAACTAGCTCCTCCAGCTCAATCGGCGCACCCAACCCCTCCACCTTCTCCTCCTGCACCTTCGGGAAAGAAAGCCCGTCAAGGAACCTCTCCATTCTCCTCCTCTCCCCCGTTGGCTCCGACCGGTACAGTTCCCCGTAAAAGTCCTTGAAGACCTCATTCACCTCAACCCCCTTCCGCACCACATTCCCACTCTTGTCTCTCACTCCAGCAATTTCCCTAGCCGCATCCCGCTTGCGGAGCTGATGAGCCAGCATCCTACTCGCCTTTTCACCATGTTCGTACACTGCCCCTTGTGCCTTCCTCCACTGTGCCTCCGCCTTTCTAGTGGTCAGCAAATCAAATTCAGCCTGCAGGTTGCGCCTCTCCCCCAACAGTCCCTCCTCTGGTGCCTCTGCATACCTCCTGTCCACCTCCAGCATCTTTCCCACCAGTCTATCCCTCTCACTCCTCCCGCTCCTCTCCCTGTGTGCCCGGATGGATATCAGCTCCCCACGAATCACTGCCTTCAGGGCTTCCCAGACCATCCCCACCTGAACCTCCCCCGTATCATTCACCTCGAGGTACCCCTCAATACTTGCCCGGACCCTCCTACACACCTCCTCCTCCGCCAACAACCCCACATCCAACCGCCTCAACGGACGTTGGTCCCGCACCTCCCCCATCTCCAACTCTATCCAATGCGGAGCATGGTGGGAGATTGAAATGGCCGAATACTCGGCCTCCTCCGCTCTCGGAATCAGTCCCCTACTCACCACGAAGAAATCCATCCGAGAGTAGACCCTATGTACGTGGGAGAAGAAAGAGTACTCGCGTGCCCTCGGCCTCACAAACCTCCATGGATCCACCCCACCCATCTGATCCATAAACCCTCTCAGTACCTTGGCCGCCGCCGGCCTCCTACCCGTCCTCGAGCTGGACCGATCCAGTGAAGGATCCAACACCGTATTAAAGTCCCCCCCCCCCATGATCAGACCTCCCGCCTCCAGATCCGGGACCCGTCCCAACATACGCCTCATAAAGCCCGCATCGTCCCAATTTGGGGCATACACACTAGCCAGTACCACCTTCTCTCCTTGTAGCCTGCCCCTAACCATAACATACCTACCCCCCTTATCCGCCACCACCTCCGATGCCTCAAACAACACATTTTTCTCCACCAGAATCGCCACTCCCCGGTTCTTCACATCCAACCCAGAGTGGAAAACCTGCCCCACCCATCCCTTCCTCAGACGGACCTGGTCCGCCACCTTCAGGAGGGTCTCCTGAAGCATTGCCACATCTGCCTTTAGCCCCTTCAGGTGAGCCAGTACCCTCGACCGCTTCACCAGCCCATTCAACCCTCTCGCATTCCAGGTGACCAACCGGATCAGAGGGCGTCCCGCCCCCCTCCCCCGTTGACTAGCCATAGCCCGTCGACTGCCCGCCCCAGGCCAGCACCCCCTGCCCAACCCAGTCCCCACAGCCTATCCGGTTTTTCTCCCCAGTCCGGACCACCAGCACTTGGGCTCGCCAGGGACTGTTGCTGGCCTTGATGACACCTTCCTTCAGCAACCTATGGACCTCAGACCTGATGAAGGACCGGTCCTGGGCACTGTACCGTCTGCTCCGGGTCGCGACGGGTTTGCAATCGGAGGTGAGAATAGCAAACAAGGAGGGGGGTCCACTTTGAGGGATGCGAGGCTGCAGACAGTGAGGGGGGTATAGGGCCGCTAAATTGGAAGGTCAAGCTCTGTAGGTTGCACTGGAAGTCCAGTCCTAGGAGTGCAGGTGCGCAAAGGTCGGGGAGGATAAGGAGTTTATAATTTTTAAAAACCTTCCCCTGGACCGTGAGGTCCGCGATGCAGCACCCGGTGATGCGAACGGAGTGCGAACCTGAGGCTAACCCTATTTTGTGTTTTTCAGGGTGGACAGGGAGCGCGCAGTGTCTTACCGTGTCAGGGTTTACGAAGCTTTCCGTGCTCCCGGAGTCCAGCAGGCAGCCCGTCTCGTGCCCGTTGAGGTGGATTTGCGTCGTCGTCTTGACGAGCGTGCGTGGACGTGACTGGTCAAGCTGAATGGCCGTGAGCCGTGGAGAAGATCCACGTCCAGGATGGCGGCGCCCAGGACCCGCATATGGAGTCGGGGCCCCAAGATGGCGGCGCCCAGGACCCACACGTGGAGTCGGGGCCCCAAGATGGCGGGCCCCTTGACTGCGTAGAAGCTGAGAGGTTGTTTCCTCTGGCTAGGATGTTAACTCAGGATATTGACTTGGCCATTTAATAATAATAATTGCTTATTGTCACAACTGGGATTCAATGAAGTTACTGTGAAAAGCCCCTAATCGCCACATTCCTGCACCTGTTCGGGGAGGCCGGTAGGAGAATTGAACCCGTGCTGCTGGCCTTGTTCTGTGTTACAAGCCAGCTGTTTAGCCCACTGTGCTAAACCAGTCCCTATAGGACTGAGATGAGGCGAGAAATTTCTTCTCTCAGGGGATTGTGAATCCTTAAGAGTTCTCTACATACCCCAGGGGGCTGTGGGTATTCAGTTAAAGTATATTCAAATTTGAGATCGATAGAATTTTAGACTTAAGGGATTAAGGGTATTGGGAATCGGACAAGGTTGTATAGAGTTGAGGTCAAAGATTTTATTGATCTTATTGAATGGCAAAGTAGATGCAAGGCATTTCATTGGATGTAATGCACTTTCAGATACCCTGAGATCATGGAATGCATTATATAAACATATGTCTTCCTCTTTTAGAATAATGCAAGTTTATTGACTGATTGCACCGGTTTTCTGTACATAAAAATAGTAGGCAAATATTTTCCAGTTGAATAATCTGTAGTAGTAACACGCTCAGGCTAAATACCCACCAATAAGAAAGATTCTATATTTCTGCCACCATTGCTTCAGCTTTCTTTATTAACCAGTGTCAGAATCCCTTGTATATCCTGTAGAAAATGTAACAGCAGAAGGGAATTGGACATGCATAGCAACAGCTGTTGTTCATTCTTGGTACAGAGGCCATCACCAGTTAATTATGCAGATATGGGAGTCTTATACACATAGGTCACTTCGCCTCCTGGAATCTGTACCCTTAAGTCCATGGGGGAAAAGAACCTTGCATTTCTACATTGCCTTTGCTGAACCTCAGGAAGCCATCAAATAAAGCCATCAAATCAATGAGTGTCACCATTGTTGTGTAGGAAGTGCAGAACTCATTTGTACACAATAAGGGGTCACAAATAGAAATATTCTTTATTGATGTTGTCTTTTTGGTAAAAATGAATTGGATACTCTAAATTTATTTTTACCAATGAAGGGGCAATTTAGCATGGCCAATCCACCTAGCCTGCACATCTTTGGGTTGTGGGGGCGAAACCCACGCAAACACGGGGAGAATGTGCAAACTCCACACAGACAGTGACCAGAGCCGGGATCGAACCTGGAACCTTGGTGCCGTGAGGCAGCAGTGCTAACCACTGCACCACCGTGCTACCCAGATTTAGCACTGGGTGACATCCCCCAGTGAGTCAGACATTCTGTTCCTCTGCCCTTTTTCAACATTGCAGGGTCTTAGGGCATCATGCGGCGGTATCAGTGGCTACTCTAAATTTATTTTTAAAAGCATTGCAGGCTCAAATCATGGCCTCAGGTTTGTGCTGTATTGATGTGTCATTATTTGGCCATGAAGACTTTCATCCATGCACTTTTGAACTAGGGTCACTGGACAATGATCATAAGGGGGAGGAACTCCATCCTCGACATTGAGAACAACACAGTCCCTATCACTGACCCAGTTGAGATGGACTAACTCAACAATGGTCAGGGAACAAACTGAGGAAATTCCTGTTTTATTAGCTCATTTGCACATTCAGTCGATTCACAAATGGAGGAACTGAGGGCATACCAATTGGGATTTTTTCCCCCCTCACTTTTCAGTTATTCAGATTAGAATTCAATGTTTCTTCCCCATACAGTCAACTGTATGAGAAACGGAAGGGAACTTTTTTTACACACAGGGATAGGGGATCTGGAGAGGAAAGTTTAAGACTTTCTGTGTGAGAGGTGTTTCCCGGTTAGGAAGTTGAAGCCTGTTAAAAAAAACAGGAAACGTTGAATAAATTAGGATGATATAATAGCTGTGGGGACTGAATGTTTTATTGTTTATATTCCATATTAATGGTTTACTGCTCACTCTGTTTTGAACTAGAAAATTCAGCTTAAGCACAAATTTGCATGAAATGAATAGATGCCAAAATTCTACGTAGTAAAAAAAATTGCAGCATCTTTCATCAAATAATTCTGTGTATTATGGTGACAAGGTAAAAAGAAAGTGAATTATTGTAGTGTCTTTGAAACCCTCTGGACATATCAAAGGTAATGACTTTTGAAGAGTAGAGGCGGCAGCCATGCAGACATGTTACAGACACAGTTTGTAGATCTCATTCTTCTCATTCTGGCTTCATCCTTTCTTCCCCCTCTTGCCTCCTCCTATCCTGCTCACCTTGGTCTGCCCCCATTCTGCGTGCTCTAATCTGGTCCTATCCCCCACACACACACTGGTGTATATACCGTATTACCTGCTGTTATCCTGCTCATTCACACTAGCTGCTGTAATCCTGTATGAACTGGCATGCCTCTGTGCTCTCAACCTGACCCATCCCTATGCCCTGGCCCCATCATTCCCACTGGCCTGTGCCACTGAACCCTCTGGCTGCATTTGGATTTTGTATGCCAATGACACAAGTCCTTTTATTTAAACTCCCAGCACACGTACAGCACTCTGCATTTAACCAGCCAGCCCGTATCATGTTACTGGCCTGACATCTCAGCTAATGCTTTAGGGACAGCAGTAGAGCCAACGGAGATTTGGGGGAAGACTATTTATACTAATGTGAATTCAATCCAATAAATTTGGGAGGAGTTTTATATTCAAGGCTTTTTAATTAGTGTTTGGAAGGGATGATTTTATTTTTTTCAATTGAAAAAAGAGCTCTTCATTTCCACAAGCCTAATTTGTCTCCTTTGCATGGCCAAGTTACTAGCAAGATCATAAAGACTAAAAGAAGGGTTGCGAATTGTCAGCCACAGTTCAAGTAAGTGTGTCTTCTGTTTATAATCAGACATGCTATTGTTAAGGAGAAAACCCCCCAAGTGGTTCAATGCAATACTAGCATTGTTCGACAGACTATTTTCCTGTTGATAATATAAATTTCATTGGAATGTGCCCTTGGGCGGGATTCACCGACCCCCCGCCAGGTCGGAGAATCGCCCGGGGCCGGCGTCAATCCCGCCCCCGCCGTGTCCCAAATTCTCCGCCACCCGAGATTCGGCGGGGGCGGGAATCGCGCCGCGCCGATCGACGGGCCCCCCGAGGCGATTCTCCAGCCCACGATGGACCGAAGTCCCGCCGCTGACAGGCCTCTCCCGCCAGCGTGGATCAAACTACCTACCTGACCGGGGGGATTGGCGGCGCAGGCGGGCTCCGGGGTCCTGGGGGGGGGCGTGGGGGTGTCTGACCCCAGGGGGTTCCCCCACGGTGGCCTGGCCTGCGATCGGGGCCCCCCGATCGGCGGGCGGACCTGTGCCGTGGGGGCACTCTTTTTCTTCCGCCTTTGCCATGGTCTTCACCATGCCGGAGGCGGAAGAGACCCCCTTCCCTGCGCATGCGCTGGTATGACGTCAGCAGCTGCTGACGCTCCGGCGCATGCGCGGACTTACGCTGGCCGGCGAAGTCCTTTCGGCCCCGGCTGGCGTGGCGCCAAAGGCTGTTCACGCCAGCCGGCGGAGTGGGAACCACTCCGGCGCGGGCCTAGCGGCCTGACGCCGGAGTGGTTCACACCACTCCAACACGCCGGGAACCCCCGCCCCGCCGGGTAGGGGAGAATCCTGGCCCTTGTTTCTAAAATCAAAGTATTTGTCTCCCATAGATTCAGGATGAAATTCCTGCGCATAAATTCCACTGCATCTTGCCTTTGGGACTACACCCCATAGTTCATTAGAAATATACAATACTCATTCCCACTGGCCCAGGGTTGGCCTGAAGTCTCCAGGAATTGAAGGTCAATCTCCTGGACACTGCTGTGGGAAACCCTGGAGAAAAACCATTGGCGTGTGGGGAAATAAAATTAATTTGCTATTTTCCTTAATTTCTCTTAACTAGATATAATATTATTGCAAGTGGGAAAAGACAAACTCTCTGGCTGATAGTCAAGCAACAACCAATTGGTTAATGAGTCCTTTTACTTTACGATTGGCATAGAAAGGCAGTGCGTCACAGGGATGGTTGTGTTGGCGGAATAATAGCTGGAGTGTGGGGGCAAGTCATGTGTTGAAATGGCAACCCTAATTTGATCTCCAAAAAAGCAAATACCGCAGATGCTGGAAATCGGAAATAAAAACAGAAAATGCTGGGAAAACAAAGCAGGTCTGGCCGCACCTGTGGAGAAACAATTAACGTATCTTATGGATTCCAAAAGCTAACTCTCTTGCTCTCTCCACAGATGCTGCTAGACCTTCTGAGTTTTTCCAGCATTTCCTGTTTTTATTTCAGATTTGATTAAGGTCCCATCTGATCTCATCGGGGCTGGAGAAAGGCTGTGTGGATCTGGTCTCAGCATCACTGTAGAATCCCGACAGTGCCGAAGGAGGCCACTGAGCCTATCAAATCTGCACCGACCCTCTGAAAGGGTACTCTACTTAGGCCCACTCGCCCCGCTCTATCCCTGTAACCCCTCGTACCGATCATGGTCGATTCACCCAATCTGCACATTTTTGGACATTAATTAGCAATTTAGCAAGGCCAATCCACCTAATCTGCGCACCTTTGGACTGTGGGAGGAAAATGGAGCACCCAGAGGAAACTCACGCAGGCACAGCAAGATCTTACAAACTCCACACAGAGAGTCACCCAAGTCTGGAAAGAACCCCGGTTCCTGGCCCCATCACAATCCTGGTGGAACACCAGGTGTGAATGTTAAAGGAGAATGGGATCAAGAAAAGCTGCGGCTCGGCCCGTCGGCCTGCTGATATGCTCCTTTATCTGCGTGTGTTTCCTCCGGGTGCTCCGGTTTCCTCACACAGTCCAAAGATGTGCAGGTTAGGTGGATTGACCATGCTAAATTGCCCCTCAGTGTCACAAAGGTTAGGTGGGTTTACTGGGATACGGGGATAGGGTGGAGGTGTGGGCTTAATGAGGGTACTCTTTCCAACAGCTGGTCCAGACTTGATGGGCCGAACGGTCTCCTTCTGCACTGTAGGGATTCTATAGGTGCATTTCTCCGGCCTCGTTACGATCTCGCTCAAGCGTAATGAGGCCGGTGAGTAGCGGGAGAGGCCAAAAATGAGATCCGTGCCAGGTGCCAAACAATTTGCAATGCAACCGGCTCGCTCCACTAGGTGAAATCAGGATCGCGCCGTGGCGTGGCAAGAAACCAATTATTACCACTGAAGCTCAATTTCCACACAAGTAATGAGAGCCACCCCATATCCAAAGGCCTCCTGTCATTCAGCGGCTTCCCCAGCAAGTAGTCACACTGGCACCGATTAGTACTCCTTTTGAAGAATAAGTGAACCTGGCGGAAGGGCTTCTGTGGGGAGTCGAGGAGGTGAGTAGCCATCTTTGCTCACAGGCAAAGAGCCCGGGGGCACTGGGCATGTTGCCCCTGTGCTCGGTGGGGGGTGCGGGACTCTCCGTAGGGGTGGGCCGCCATGGGAGATGGGCAAAGGGTCCAGTGGTTAACCAGCATTGCAGAAGGAAGTGACAAAGACATCATAATGGTGTTGCGAAAAGGTGTTTAATGTGCTGAACAAATCCCACTCTCGATGGTGCCGCCAACCTACCCCCCCAACACCCACCACTTCTCCCCACCCCCTACCTACCCCCTTAACCCCTCTCCTGGTGCCCTCAGTGGTCCTTGGCGTGCTTGGCACTCCTAGCTCTTTAATAATAATAATCGCTTATTGTCACAAGTAGGCTTACAATGAAGTTACTGTGAAAAGCCTCTAATCACCACATTCTGGCGCAGAGGGAGACAGGCATACACAGAGGCAGAATTCAGAATGTTCAAATCACTTAATAGCACGTCTTTCAGGACTGGTGGGAGGGAACCGGAGCACCCGGAGGAAACCCACGCAGACACAGGGAGAATGTGCAGACTCCGCACAGATAGTGACCCAGCCGGGAATCGAACCTGCGTTCCTGGCGCTGTGAAGTGACAGTGCTACCCGCTGTGCTACCGTGCTGCCCACTATGTCTTGGTTTCTCCGCAGCTTGCATATCAGACGAGGAGGCAGCCACCTGCTTAGCTCGCCCCGTGGCCTTCGATGCCTCTGGGGGGCGTCCTCTGGGGCCTAAGGGCCCCAGCTCACTTGTCGGCGGCACGTGCACAGCCATGCCATCCTGTCCCGTGTGCTGACTGTGAAATGCAACCTCATCAGAGGGGTGGAACTCAGGGGACCTGGTGACCAATGTTGCCTCTCCATGGAACGGGTCCGGTTTGGTACCCAGTGCTCCCTCTTCCCGCTTGGTGCCCATAGGGCCCCAGGGTTCACCTTATGGTGGAGGGGCAGCTGATTCAAGCCCTGGTTGCCCTGCATCATCTGGCTCTGCCAGCCCTGACGATTCCCCATGGTCCACATCCTCGGCAATGCTCCTCAGTGACTAGGACATGCTCTGCAGGGCCTCAGCCATGCGCACCCGCGACTGGGACAAGCTCCGCAGCACCTCGGCCATACCCATCTGCTCGCGGGATATGTCCCACAGAACCTCATCAAGGTCGGCTGGGTGATATCCCCCAGTGAGTCGGACATCCTGCCGAGACTCTCAGCCATGGCCATCACCGACTATGCAATGCGTTGGACACCTTCACTAATGGTGCCGATATCGTGCACCAGGCTTTCCACTGTGGTCACCATCCTAGCAGTGTTGGCCTCGGTGCCACTCATTTCCGGTACCATCTCCTGCACCTCTAGCCTCTGGGACTCCTCCAAGCGGCTCTGGATCTGCTGGAGTGACACTGATACTTCTCTCTGAACACCCTATTATCTCCATCAGCTCTGCCATCTCTCCAGTGCATCCCTACCATGGCGGCCCACCCCTGCGGAGAGTCCCACACCCTCCATTGAGCACAGGGGCAGCATTCCCAGCGCCTTTGGGCTCTTTGCCTGTTCCACAGGCTTAGCATCAGGCAGGGACCCAGCTGTGCCCTGTGATCCAGCAGCCCTCAGATTGCTGTTTCGCCTGGGCTTCCTGCCTTCACCTGGTGTGGTGATCACCAGATTGTGCCCCCGAAGCCTGTCCACTAACATGTCCCACTGAGGTGTGTGTATCTGCACTGGTAGGAGGTGGGGATGACAGCTGTGCCGCGACTATGGTGGCATCCTCGGAGCTCTCCTCCGGGATATTCTCCTCGGAGTCAGGGAAGGATGCTGCCCGGATGGGCCGGCTTCCTTTGGCTGGAGGACCTGCAGGAGAATGGACATGTGGTCAGTGAGAGGGATGGGTCAGTCAGTCAGTAAAACAATCAATACTCATGTTTGACAGGTCCTCCGGATGGAGCCCAGTGGTTCCTCACCTCTGGAGCGTCTGCCAGTCTCCGCTTGGCTGACTGATCTATCCTCAGCCACACAGATCACCTCCAGGGCCCATTCCTCAAAGGAGGTGTGGATCCTTACGTCTGGCACCTCTCCGCTGGTCTTGGCCCTCTCCTGGCGATTATGGGAGAGCTTTTCTTGAGGAGAGAAAAGAGGACATCGCTAGCCACACACGTAGTTCACAGTGGTGGGAGAGGGGTTTGTGAAGGTGGGATTGAGTGGGTTGAGGGGGAAGGGTGGGGGAGGGAGGGCTGGGGGTCACATTGGGGAGTTGGGGGATCGGTGCTCCCTTGGGGGTGGGGGGGCATTGGTGTCTACTCACTTGTGCTGCCTGGTGTAAATCGTTGACTTTAGAATCATAGAATCATAAAATGTACAGTGCAGAAGGAGGCCATTCGGCCCATCGATCTGCACCAACCCTTGGAAAGAGCACCCTACTTACTCCCCATCTCAGTGGGCTAGACAGCTGGCTTGTAATGCAGAACAAGGCCAGCAATGCGGGTTCAATTCCCGTACCGGCTGAGAAAATTTTGAATTTTCCCTCTGTATACCCAAGCAGGCGCCAGAATGTGGCGACTAGGGGCTTTTCACAGTAACTTAATTACAGTGTTAATGTAAGCCTACTTGTGACAATAAAAGACTATTATTATTATTATCCCAGTAACCTCACCTAATGGGGCAATTTAGCATGGCCAATCCACCTAACCTGCACATCTGTGGACTGTGGGAGGAAACCGGAGCACCCGGAGGAAACCAATGCAGACATGGGGAGAAAGTGCAAACTCCCCACAGTCACCCGAGGCCGGTATTGAACCTGGAGCTGAGAAGCAGCAGTGCTAACCCTGTGCCACCGTTCTCCCTGCACTGCAGGCCAGTCCTTCTGGTCATACTCCTCGAGCTGAAACCTGCCACCACCTCACCCCAGGTAGTACTGGCTGCCTTATGGCTCACTCTCTGGGATCCCCGGAGGAACAGGACATCCCTCCTGGCCTCCACCGCATCTAGAAGCTTCCCCAGGTCATCGTACCCGAATTTTGGGACTGGTCTCCTCAGCGCCATTGTTGCGAGCTGGCTGGTGTTGGCTGAACAAGTGCAGCTTAAGTGCGACACGGTAGCACAGTGGTAGGCACTGTTGCTTCACAGCACCGGGGTCCCAGGTTCGATTCCCAGCTTGGGCCACTGCCTGTGCGGAGTTTGAACGTTCTCCCGTGTCTGGGTGGGTTTCTTCCGAGTGCTGTGAGGTGAATGGACATTCTAAATTCTCCCTCTGTGTACCCGAACAGGCATCGGAATGTAGCGACTAGGGCCTTTTCCCAGTAACTTCATTACAGTGTTAATGTAAGCCTACTTGTGACAATGAAGATTATTTTTAAACCTTGTTCGCGGGCGGCTGGCGAGCGCGGTGCCGGCGAATCAGCTGGCGAGCCTTCATTTGCAGTGAGAAGCTGGTGAGACCTCATTAAATGGACGAATTAACGTTGAATAACGTTGCCGGCCTCGCTGGCTACCGCATTTCGAAATCTCTCCGGAGAATTGCGCCCTATGAGTGATAGGCAATTAGGTGGGATGTGTGTGTGGGATGTGTGTGTGTGGGTGGGGGGGGGGGGGGGAGGAACCAAAACAGTCTGGAGACAATTGGTAACATTAAAGGTGAGGCGAACTCTGTCGATGTCTTGCTTGGCAGGTGGCCCATCTGATATGACACCAACAAAACAGAGAGGTCCAACTTTTGATTCCCATTCTGTGTTTGAGTTAGCTGATTTCGAGAGAGACGGCTGTGTGGGGGATGGGGTGCGCTCCAGTTAACGATTCTTGCTGTGAGGTTCAGAAGGCAGTGTTTCCACATACTGACTGCGATCAGCGTGTGCGGTCCCAGGCACTTTTTATTTTTGCTTCAAGGGACAACACTCTCACCCACTCACTGGGGAGAGGGCATCATTAATAATAGGCACAGTTAGAGCACTCTGCCATTGGCAAACCCAGTTTTGCCCGGGGAGTTTGGTTTTGTTTCTTATCTTTCCCGAAGTGCGTCCTCCCTGGGTTGTGTAACAATGGGTTACAGAGATGCCGGTAAGTGGAGTCGCCAGCAGACAGACCAACCTCAGGAAATGATGACTTGTGAGTCTTGCGATAAGAGACAACGTCATTTACTGCGTGAGCATATTGCAGACTGGAGGGGAAGTTTCCCTCTACACTAAGAGAGTGAGAGAGAATCTCAACCAGCTGCTTCGTCCATCAGTTGGCTCCACTTTTACCCCTTGAGATGAAGGGGCCCCACCTCAGGGACTGAGCACGCAGCATTTGTTATGATCTGGAATGCACTGAAATTGGTGCCAGCAGTTGCAGGGGTAACTTTCAAAACATGGGCAAACAAAACAAGAGAGCTGCGTTAGTTAGGTAGCCCTTCCCTCTGGTATAAATATGCCCCCCCCCCCTCCCCCCATGCAGACCTGTTAGATTGCATGATCCCTTCAGACTGGCACTCTGGGGCAGTCATGCCTCTCGGACAGTGCCACCTCTCTGCCCCAGCCTCCTGACGGTGCCAGTTTACTAGCACCAGGTGCCCGCTATGTTGTCCAAGAGACTATTTTCTGCAACTTTTCAGCTTTCTGTCACTTGCTGGATCAGTGTGGTGAGTGTACTGGAAATGACACCGAGTCACATTTCCTCTGCTGGGGGAAATCCAGAACAAGGGAGCGCAGACTTAAAATTAGACCCGGGCCACTCTGGGTTGAAATCAGGAAGTGTATTCTTTTCACGGAAAGGGTAGTAGCAACCTGGAACCTGCACTTGAAATTAAACGAAAATCGCTTATTGTCACAAGTAGGCTTCAAATGAAGTTACTGCGAAAAGCCCCTAGTCGCCACATTCCGGTGCCTGTTCAGGGAGGCTGCACTTCCAAAAGACTGTGGATGCTTGGGGGGGGGGGGGGGGGGGGGTGGGGGGGGGGGGGCAATTAAAATGTTCAGGATTGAGATTGGCAGAATTTTTGTGGTAAGGTAATGGATACAACCAAAGTTCTAGGATAAACGGGATTGGGGTCCAAGTCATCCCTGATCTAACTGAATTTCGGAATAGGCTCAAGGGTTGATTCCTGTTCCTGTGTTTCTATATCCATAATGACTGGGAAGGTTTGAGGACTTTATCCTGGTTGTGTTGAGATTTCCCTGAGGAAGATGATTGCAGCTGGATTGCTTTTTCAGATCTGCAATTAATGCACCTGAAGGAATCAAAAACAGTCAAGCTTTTATCTCCGAGGAAAAGTGGATGTGAGAAAGACGAGTGAGGAGAAGATTGAGATCAATTGTGATGGTTGGACAGGCTTTGGTTATCGTGGTACAGTCCAGAGTTTCTGTCAGACAGAAGTCATGGCTTCAAGCCCCATTCTAGGACTTTTAACACAATTGAGTTAATTACTGAGTGGGTGCTGCACTGTTGGAGGCGTTGCCTTTCAGATCAAATGTTGATCAAGGCCCTGATTGTATGCTCAGGTAGTTGCCAAATATCCGATGTTATTAAGAGAAGAAAAGCCTACATTTATCCCTCAACCAAAACAGACTAACCGGGAACTCAGTTGTTTGTGGAATTTTGTACTGTTTGTCTACAAAAGAACAATAGCTCCAATGACTTAAGCAATTTATTGGTTGTGAATCATACTGGTACGTTCAATGTGAAAAGTGCTTTATGTGAAAGCCTTTATTGTTTCCATCGATGCTTGTAGGTGGAAAGGCAGTCAACATGAGATGAAAAAAGGGATTTAAATGCAGATAATGGACAGAACATACAAATGATACAAATCTCCCAAATATTACCTATAAAACTCTTAGCTTACCAAACAAGACATTTATGCATATTTTCCATTCCATAATATGCAGACAATATATGGATAACAGCAGCCAAGCAGTGAGTCACACTGTTAACTAAATCACATTGTTCTGATTATGTCATAGGGTACTGTTAAAAGCCCGTGAGATTTCATTTCTACTATTTGTGCCATTACCACATCTAGTAAAGGCAGTGAGTAAGGCTGTATCCTCGTCATTCCTTGGTCCTTGCTGAGTGAGCAGCTGAGACTATGGTGCTCCATTTAGCCTCCGTGACTGTCCAGGTTAGCAAGTAGAACATCAGTCAGTGTTTTGTACCCGATTGTCAACTAACGATAGTTAGGGCAGCACGGTGGCGCAGTGGGTTAGCCCTGCAGCCTCACAGCGCGGAGGTCCCAGGTTCGATCCCGGCTCTGGGTCACTGTCTGTGTGGAGTTTGCACATTCTCCCCGTGTTTGTGTGGGTTTCGCCCCCACAACCCAAAGATGTGCAGGCTAGGTGGATTGGCCACGCTAAATTGTCCCTTAATTGGAAAAAATTAATTGGATACTCTAATTTTTTTTTTAAACTAACGATAGTTGCCCTGGATTTGAACACTGGTTAAGGACAGTATTGGGCTCAGCCGAGATGCCTTCTCTCCAGTCAGAGTGCTAACATGCATTATCAAGACTGACAACAACAAACAATAATAACCACAAAGAACAAGAACAACAAATGACATTTATACAGCACTTACAATGTAAGGAATGTCCCAAGGCACTTCAGGGATAGGCATGAAAAAGGATAATAGGTTACTGGACAGCCAACACCTGTGGAATGATTCCTGGTCTCATATTGGACTCAAGTCCTAACCCAACATGGTTGACTCTGAATTGCCTTCTGCAGTGGCTAACCAAGTCATTCAGTTTTAGGAAACCACTATTTGAAGAAGACACACCCACCACCAGCTTCTCAAAGGAAACTGCAGATGGAAAAATGCAATAAATTCTGAATTACCAGCAACACTCGCATCTCAAGAATGAATATGTGAAAATAAAATGAAAGCATTTAGATACTTGTTAAGGTGTTTTGATCAGTGTCCCTTTCAATAGGAAATAAATTCCAAAGCACAAAATAACCTTGCTTTTCTTATTTATGCCTACTTTGATCCAAAATACAATTCAGAGTCATGTTAGCATGATGTCAAAAAAAGAGTGTACAAAAGCAAGACAGCTTTAAATGTGGTTTGTTGAGTTTCGTTAGTTCTACTTAAAAAGAAGCTCCCTATGCCTGTGGCTTTGCTTCAGAGTTTTGTTTTCTTACAAATACAAATGAAAATGACTGTTCACTTTTAAAACACTAAATGTGAATACAGTTATTAAAAATAACCCTGCCCTGAATTCCCTGTAGGTTTTATTCTGAGAGGATGTGTTAGGACAGTTCTTGAAACTTTTTTTCCGAGGACCCATTTTTACCAACCGGCCAACCTTCGGGAACCAACCCGGCCAAGCATCGCGACCCATGCCAGCCGACCTGCGCGACCCACCATTTTCTCTTACCTTGTTTACTGCTGCCAAAAATGGAGGAAATGGTTTTGGGTCCCTTTGGCCCTCGTACACACTCCTGAAATGGAACCTGTTGGATGAAGGTGAAGCTTCCGGTGTCGGCAAGTATGGAGTCTCCATCTGTCCAAAGTTCTGTACTTTTTCCTGTAAAATTTTATCAAATAAAACTCCCACAAACTTGTAAAAAAAAATGTTCATAAAATGAATAAAATAAATGAAAAAAATAAAAATTATATGAATAAAATAAATGAATAAAACCCACCCGAACTTGTAAAACAAAAAGCTGCGACCGTTTTTAAAAAAAGTGGCCACACTGCGCATGCGTGCCCGATGATCTGGCTCGCATGCGCAGTGTAGCCGCATTTTTTTACATGTTCGTGGCCATTTTGAAGGCTGCTTGCAACCGGCGTTATTGTGCGCAGATTTGCGCGATCGGGAGCGCCACAACGGACGGCTCCGCGACCCTCCCGACATCCGCCCGCGACCCACCCACGGGTCGCGCCCCCGAGTTTGACAATGCCTGTGTTAGGATTATGTCTCTCAACAGTGCCTCCTGGAGACTGTGGGGTGAGACACCTAATGCTCCTGGGGAAAATTGTTCCTATTTGTGACAACTGCTCTGTGTGCCTGGATGGCTGTTGAGGAGTTCAGTTGATTTCCTAGGCACCTGATTTTTCAAATGCTCTTCAGGATCCATGTCAGATTAGCACTCTCCAGGACTGTCCTGGAGTCTCCAGAAGTTAAAGATTAATCTCCCAAACAAAGCTGAGTGTCCAGAGACGAATATTAAAGTGACATTAAAAAAGATTAGAGCTACAAACAAAGTCTGTTTAATTGATAGTCAAATATGATCCAATTTGGCAACCAAGAGTCTGTTTGCTTTTCGACTACCATGGCAAGGCATTACACCAATGAGATGGATGTCTCATGTGACCAATTCCAGGAGTTTGGGGGTGGGGTAATTAATGACGGAAAGTCAAGTGAAGAAATCGGGAATACGACCACCAGAATTAGCGACCATAGTTCTATGCAAGTTGCCAAGTCTGGACTACACTGGTGAAGCCAACATGAACCACCCATCTTGATGTATTGACTGCCACTACAGATAAGCACCCATCTATGGCTAGGACCAGAATCTCCTGGCTGAGGGAGTTCACCCTTGAGCGCTACTCCAGTCCTGTAATTTGCCTTTTTTTAAAAATAATTTAGAGTACCCAATTCATTTTTTCCAATTAAGGGGAAATTTAGCGTGGCTAATCCACGTAGCCTGCACATCTTTGGGTTGTGGGGCGAAACTCACGCAAACACGGAAAGAATGTGCAACCTCCACACGGACAGTGACTCAGAGCCAAGATCGAACCTGGGACCCGGTGCCATGAGGCAGCAGTGCTAACCACTGCACCGTGCTGCCCCTGTAATTTGCCTTTTAAGGAGCTCTGCCACTTACACAGAAATCAGGAGGCTCCCAGAAAATAGCAGCCGGGTCAGATCTCCTGCTGAAATGAAGGTAGAAAGCCTGTGGCATTTCAGATCCTCTTAATTAGATTGGATTGTCCCAAGGGGTATTTGCAAGCTGATTTAAATCTGCTACTTCCAGTGATGGTGTAACATTCTCCTGACAGTGTTAAATTTTCTGATTAACATATACAATGTCCCTTATGTCTTTTCTAGGTAGCTGCCAGGATTCCTAAGAAATGACTGACGCGTTTAGCAGTGCACTGAACACAGGGGCAGATTGGGCAGTGGTGCTTCTCTTGCTCAGTTGGTCAACATTGGGCCTGAAGTAGACCTGAAAAATTGCAGCAATGCCTTCCAATTGCTACTCTGTTAGTTGTTTTTAAATTGTTTGTGAACACTGAACTGATGGTTTTAAACCCCCTGACCTCTTTCCTGCTCTGTTATCTCTAATCACTTAATATGTAACAAGTAATCCACATTCTTGCTTCTCCTGCCTAAAAGACTCATCCATCCAATTATCTTTGCTCAGGACATTGATCCATGGTGAGATACAATTCATGGGCTCTGCCAGCCCTTCTTGTGTAACTTGTCTTCAGTCATATCTGAGCCCCAAATAATCATTGTTGGTCGGCTATTGCACTGTGGGACATTGCAGGACCTCTCCATCATATATGTGGATGTCAGGTGAAGAGAGAATCAGATTTGACTGCACTAACTCACTGATAAAGTGAAGACAGAAGAATATAATGTCCCAGCACATCTTTCCCAACATGTGTTGGAGAAAATTTAAGCAGAGTGACACCTCCCTTCAGTCTTGTTTCCTGAATATCACATGAATTTACGAGCAGGTAGGTAATGCTGGAATTGTATAAAACGTTGGTTTAACCACAGCTAGAGTATTGTGTGCAGGTTTGGAATCCACATTATAGGAGGGATGTGATAGAACTGGAAAGGGTGCAGAGGAGATTTACCAGGATGTTGCTTAGGCTGGAGAGTTATGAAGAGAGTGGGGTTGTGTTCTTTGGAGCAGAGGAGATTGAGGGCGGACATAATTGAGATGTATAAAATTAGGAATGGTACAGATAGAGCAGACAGAAATAAACTTTTCCCTTGGTAGAGGGATCAATGACTGGGGGAATAGATTGGTGGGAGTGTGGAGCCCGTTGCCTGAAAGGGTGGTGCAGGCAGAGACTCTCAAAACATTTAAGAAGTATTTAGATGTGCACTTGTGAGGCAAGGCATAAAAGGCTAAGGGCCAAGTGCTGGAAAATGGGATTAGGACACTTGGGTGGTTTTTGACCGGTGCAGACGTGATGGGCTGAAGGCCCTTTTCTGTGTTGTAGACTGGTATGACTGCTTCTGCTGCAATCCTGCTAAAGCATCAGGGCAACAGAACATGTTGCCATACTGAGTTAATAAAGGAACATCAATCCATACTTATCTCTGGCTATATTTTAGTTAAGTTTTACCTATGATGAGAATAACGCCCATTGTGAACACCCTGGAGCTCCCTAAATCACCCCATGTCTCATGACTCCCTCTCCCACTTTAAAAAACCTCCACAAAATCTACCTTGCTGACCATGTTCCAGGTGCTTTCTCCAAATTCTTCCAACATGTTTTCTGATGAGACATTAAATCAAAGCTTCATATAATAATAATAATCTTTATTGTCACAAGTAGGCTTACATTAATACTGCCATGAAGATACTGTGGAAATCCCCTAGTCGCCACATTCCGGCACCTGTTCGGGTACACAGAGGGAGAATTCAGAATGTCCAAATTACCTAACAGCACGTCTTTCGGGACTTGTGGGAGGAAACCAGAACACCCGGAGGAAACCCACGCAGACACAGTGAGAACGTGCAGACTCCGCACAGACAGTGACCCAAGCCCGGAATCAAACCTGGGACCCTGGAGCTGTGAAGCAACAGTGCTACCCACTATGCTACTGTGCTGCTGCATTCCAGGATGTACAAAAGAAATCTCAAGGCACTATTTTGAAGAATAGCAGGGAAGTTCTCTGGTCTCCCAGCCAATATTTAATCATTCGATCAACGTTCACCAGGCAGGCCATTACCTCATTACAGTTTGTGGGATGTTGTGCATAAATTAGTTGCTGCATTTGGTTACGACAATGCATCACAACATTGACTACACTTCAAAAGTTACTTCACTGACACTTGGGATGAGCTGAGACAGTGAAAGGCAGCTACATACATGGGGCGCGATTCTCCGCACCCGCAGAAAATCGCAAAGTTTGCCATGAAAACGGCCGACTTTTGCGACGGCCCGACACGGCCCATTTCCCGAGGTATTCACGTCCGGGAAATGGGCTAGGAACGGGGCCGCGTCAATCACGTGCGCGATGACGCCGGAACGCGACGATGCTATGAACACGCCCACGTGACTCGCCCGACGCCGTAAAAAGGCGCGGGCGAGCACAGAAACTAGGCCAGGATGTCGGAGCTCAGGAGAGCAGCCCCGCGATTCGTTGAGGCTGGCGTGGAGATGCTGCTCGAATCAATCGAGCAGAGGAGGGGCATCATCTGCCCGTGTAGAGGGCATTGCCACCCTGCCAGCGCGGTGCGCCAGGCCTGGCGTGAGGTGGCTGCTGCCGTCAGTGCTGTGGGGCAGACCCCTCGCTCTGCAGACCAATGTCGGAAGAAGATGCACGACCTCACCAGGGCTGCCAGGGTAAGTGCCGAGAGGGTGCCCCCGGGTCACAACCATCCCTCCCCCCTTTACTTAATCACCCCCCTCCCCCCCCCCCCCCCCCCCCCCCCGGCACGGGGGATGGAGGGGGATTGGGGCAGAGTGAGTTGAGGGTGGTTCACAAAGTAATCACAGACCCAGTGCTCTGGCCCCCGTGGAGAGATGCAATGGTCTTATTACAACTTGACCCCCCAAACTATGCCAGTATCTGAACGGACTGCTGATACCTGCCGTATTGTAATGATCTACCTATGCCCCCTCCCCCAACAGGACAAGACCGCTCACAACACCCGTGAGCGGAACAAGAGTGGAGGGGGTTCGCCCATCCTGCACCCCTTCACCACGTTTGAGCAGAGGGCACTGGACCTTGTTGGGGGATCTGCCACCCGGGAGATCGCGCAATGAGAGGTTGGCGGAGCTGCAACAAGTGAGACAACCCTGCATGACAAACACCCCCCCTCCCCCATCCTCTGTCCCTTCACACACCCTGCCCACTTGGACACCTCCCCCATCCTCTGTCCCTTCACACACCCTGCCCACTTGGACACCTCCCCCATCCTCTGTCCCTTCACACACTCTGCCCACTTGGACACCTCCCCCATCCTCTGTCCCTTCACACACCCTGCCCACTGGAACACCTCCCCCATCCTCTGTCCCTTCACACACCCTGCCCTCTTGGACACCTCCCCCATCCTCTGTCCCTTCACACCCTGCCCATTGGGACCGTCCAGCGCCCGGCCGAGCGAATCTAAATAACCCGTTTCACCGCACGTGATGCCGAACGACCAGGGCCGTCTGCCTCCAGGCGGACACAGGCATCTGCCCCCACCTCACCCAGGGCCGCACAACAGAGGGTGCCCGATCAGTCCCATCCTCCCCAACCGAATCTGTGGAGCAGGACGCCCAGAGGGCGGCGAGAGAGCAAGAGAGAGAAATGGCCCGCGAATTCCCTGCGGCCTCTCAGCGGGGCGATGACATAGAGGAGGCGTCAACCCAAGACGACCTCGAGCTTGCGGCACAGCTATCTCCCACACCATCGACCATCCCAGAGACACTCACCCTGGTTGGGCTATTTAGTGATGAGGCTCCTGGGTCACAGTCTGGGTCGCACATCACAGCTGAGCAGGTACAGCAGGTGGAGGTCGGAGCAGCCGAGGGCCCAGACTGGCGGAGGCCAGGCCAGGCCCAGCATGCAGCTGGCTCCCAGACGTTTTCCGAGTTCCTGGACTTTCTCAACCCACCCGCACAGCCGATGAATCAAGAAACCCAGGGACACAATGACGGGATGAGGGCTGTCTTCCAGACTCTGCAGACGCTGTTAGAGGAGTCGAACCGCGTCCACGAGCAGGGAGTGGTGCCGCTCATGGCAGCAACCCAGGCCGATACCGCACGGGTGGCATCCGCGGTGGAGGCAATGGGTCAGGTTATGCAAGGCGTTGGGCTTAATGTGCACGCGTCATTCTCGGCCCTGGACAGGGTTGCCCTCTCACAGGCAGCAATGCGCCAGAGCCAACACGACATTGCCGGCGCGCTGCGGGCCTTGGCCGAGTCTCAGCAGGTCATGGCCCAGTCGCAGCACGCCATGGCACAGTCACAGCAGTCGATGGCACAGTCCCAGAAGTCGATGGCACAGTCCCAGCAGTCAGTCGCGGAGAGCATCAACCGCCTGACACATGTGCTGGATGGTGTCGTGCACTCACAGGTTGAGATCGCACAGTCCCTGGCGGGAATGTCTAACTCCCTGGACTCCGTCTCTGCAAACCTTCGGATCCTGGTGGAGGCAGGCCTCCAGGACTGGCAGCGCCAGGTGTCGGTGGCGCGACGGGGCACCTCCCCGCTCGCACCTCTGTCCCAAAGTGAGGCCCGGGCGCCACCGGGCTCCCCGAGGGAGGAGGAGGTTTCGGGGCCCGTCCCATTAACTCCATCACGGGACGTCCCGGAATTCTCGGCCTCCCCCCGTCCCATCCCTGGTGCATCGGGTGGGCAGCAGGCAGAGCAGGCTGGCACAACGTCACCCGAGACGCCCGCAGAGCAGCCTGGCCCATCAAGGCCGGGTCGCCCCAGGAAACGCTTGCCGAAGGAGAAACAAGTCGAAGGGGGCGATTCGCAGCAATCCTCCTCCACTCCTGCTGTATCATCTGGGGAATCACTTAGACGTAGTGGTAGGGCCCGTAAGGAACAAAGAGAGACATTGAGTAAGTTGGCATGGGTGAAGGGCACAGTTTAGTTGTAGGGGCTAGGGCACCTGTAAATTTTTGTTCACATTAAACGCACTGTTCCACCTTACTTGTAATAGAACATAGAACATAGAACAGTACAGCACAGAACAGGCCCTTCGGCCCTCGATGTTGTGCCGAGCGAATACCGTGTGATTGTTCCACAGCCACAGGAATCGTGATGGTGACCGAGTGTCGCTGGGGTTGACGAGCGGTGAAACTTCGGTGCCGGGTGTGCAGTCCCTTCCCCCCACCCCCTCCCACAGCTAGCCCACGCGGGCACGTGATGGAGTGTCCGTGACGATCTCAGCGGCCACCAAGGTGGATGGTTCAGCTATTGCCATGGGTCAGACTCTCTCTAACGATTCTGAGCTCACAGCTCTTCGCAGAGCGGGCTGTCATCATTCCACATGGCACTGATCACACCCGCTGACACAGCCATCGATGTTGTGCCATACCGTCTGGGCCCAGTGGTAAGGGTGATGTCTAAGTGGAGCAGTGTACACTGAGAGGGGGTGGGGGGGGGGGGGGGGGGGGCCTGTGGTGGTGGCAGTTGTGTGTTGACCCTCTGTGCGACTGGCGATGCAGGTTGTGGGGTTGTGGTTTGGTGTTCAGCGGGGACGTCGCATACGATGCGTGAACCGTGCTGCCACCAAGGCGTCGCGTGCCCGCCGGGTCCGTCGTGCCGCCTCCTGGACATCACCAGCACCTGGGTCGTGTCTGCGTGCTGCGCCCGCCACTCCGCCAGCCTCCTCCTCCTCGTCCTCCTCCCTCTCCTCCTCCTCCTCCTCCTCCTCTGTGCTGGCAGCACTGCCACTGGTTTCTCCCTCCGCCTCCTGCAGCAGGTCATCTCCCCTCTGCATCGTGATGTTGTGCAGCGCACAGCAGACCACAACAATGTGAGCGACCCTGTCGGCCTGGTACTGCAGGGCCCCTCTGGAGCGGTCCAGGCACCTGAATCTCATCTTCAGGAGGCCAAGGCAGCGCTCCACCACACCCCTGGTTGCTGCATGGGCCTCGTTGCATCGGGTTTCCGCATTGGTCTGAGGCCTCCGTATAGGCGTCATCAGCCAAGACCTCAGCGGATAACCCCTGTCGCCTAGCAACCAGCCCCTCAGCCGGGGGGGACGTCCCTCAAACATCGCAGGGATGTACGACTGCGCCAGTATGTAGGAGTCATGCACACTCCCTGGGAACCTTGCACAGACGTTCATGAACGTCATGTGGGGGTCGCATACCACCTGGATATTCATGGAGTATGTCCCCCTCCTGTTTGTGAACACGTCCCTGTCCCCTGCAGGCGGGCGCATGGGGATGCGAACACAATCGATTGCCCCCTGCACCATCGGTATCCCGGCCACGCTGGCAAATCCACGAGCTCGTGAGTCTTGAGTTGCTCGGTCCTCGGGAAAGGTGATGTAGCGATCGGCGATGGCATAGGGGGCGTCGGTCACATCCCGGATACACCTGTGGACCGATGACTGGGAGATCCCGGAGAGGTCCCCGCTCGGAGACTGGAAGGAGCCGGTCGCATAGAAGTTAAGAGCGACCGTCACCTTGGTGGCAACCGGGATCGCATGTCCTCCCCCCGTTCCACGTGGGGCGAGGTGCGCCACGAGGTGACAGATATGTATCACCGTCTGCCTACTCAGCCGGAGTCTCCTCCTGCAGGTGATGTACGTCATTGTTAGGAAAGAGATCCGGACACGGTACACCCTCGGCCTTGGTCGTCGCCTCTGGTGCCGTGGCTGCACCCTCACTCTCTCCTCCTCCCCCTCCTCCTCCTCCCCCCCATGCTGCTCAACGACTGGCAACTCCTCGGCCCTTCCCTCTGCTGCTGCAGCTGGGATACCTGTGTGTCCCGGTGGCCTGGTCGCGCTGCTGACACGCGGACAGCCTAACCCCTGGTCACTTTCTGCATCCAACGGGCAGTTAACTACGTCCTCTTCACCGGTGCGTCAGTGGCCTTTGGCCGTAAGCCACAGGGGAACCAGCGGCCGTGTCTTCGTGACCGGCACGCCATGGCATGGTGGCAGACATTTTGTAACGTGGTTGGACGGGTCACTCGCTCACTCTCTCCCTACCCCCCTCTCACTCCCACTCCCCCCCGTCTCCCCACTCCCCCCTCCGTCTCCCCCACTCCCCCCTCCGTCTCCCCCACTCCCCCCTCAGTCTCCCCCACTCCCCCCTCAGTCTCCCCCACTCCCCCCCCTCCGTCTCCCCACTCCCCCCTCCGTCTCCCCCACTCCCCCCTCCGTCTCCCCACTCCCCCCTCCGTCTCCCCCACTCCCCCCTCCGTCTCCCCCACTCCCCCCTCCGTCTCCCCCACTCCCCCCCTCCATCTCCCCCATTCCCCCCTCTGTCTCCCCCACTCCACCCTCCATCTCCCCCACTCCCCCCTCCGTCTCCCCCACTCCCCCCTCCGTCTCCCCCACTCCACCCTCAGTCTCCCCCACTCCCCCACTCCTCCCTCCGTCTCCCCCACTCCCCCCTCCGTCTCCCCCACTCCCCCCTCCGTCTCCCCCACTCCCCCCTCCGTCTCCACCACTCCCCCCTCCGTCTCCCCACTCCCCCCTCCGTCTCCCCACTCCCCCCTCCGTCTCCCCCACTCCCCCCTCCGTCTCCACCACTCCCCCCTCAGTCTCCCCCACTCCCCCCCTCCGTCTCCCCCACTCCTCCCTCCGTCTCCCCCACTCCCCCACTCCGTCTCCCACACTCCCCCCCCCCGCTCTGGACCCCCCTCCCGTTCTCAGGGATGCTTTCCCCGTTGTGGCCAGACTCCAGCAGTGCGCTGAGCGGTGCGCTCACCTACTCGAAGCTCTCGCCAGCCAGCACGACTGGTTGATGAACTTGAAAAGCAGGTGTGTTGGACGGCGTGAAAACATTGCGTGATGACGTCGGGACTTCGGCCCATCCGGGCCGGAGAATAGCGGGGGGCCAATGAGTAGCGATTTTGGTCGTGTCGGGGGGGCTTTCGAGGCCTTTGCCGGGAATGCCGACGTGTAGAACATAGAACATAGAACAGTACAGCACAGAACAGGCCCTTCGGCCCTCAATGTTGTGCCGAGCCATGATCACCCTACTCAAACCCACGTATCCACCCTATACCCGTAACCCAACAACCCCCCCTTAACCTTACTTTTATTAGGACACTACGGGCAATTTAGCATGGCCAATCCACCTAACCCGCACATCTTTGGACTGTGGGAGGAAACCGGAGCACCCGGAGGAAACCCACGCACACAGGGGGAGGACGTGCAGACTCCACACAGACAGTGACCCAGCCGGGAATCGAACCTGGGACCCTGGAGCTGTGAAGCATTTATGCTAACCACCATGCCACCCTGCTGCCCTGTGTAGTTTGTGCGGGATTCGGAGAATAGCGGGAGGGCGTCGGACCTGCGTTGCCGTGAAAATATGCGCGGCCCACTATTCTCCGAACCGGCGTGAGAGCGGAGAATCGCGCCCCATGGAATCTGTTCAATCTCAGAATTGCTGCATTCTCATTTGGGAATTTATTTTTAAGAAGTGATTACAGGGTGGCACGGTGTTGCAGTGGTTAGCGCTGCTGCCTCAGGATGCCGAGGACCCAGGTTCGACCTGGGCCCCGGGTCACTGTCAGTGTGGAGTTTGCACATTCTCCTCCTGTCTGCGTGGGCCTTGCCCCACACAATTTAAAAATGTGCAGGAAAAAAATAATTGGCTACTTTAAATTTAAAAAAAGAATGTGATTACAGCTTCATCAAAAATAACAAAGAATGAAAATCTTCTGGGAATGTCCCCTTATATTTCTGATGAAGCTGACACGCAGGAACCAGAAGATATAATCTCTGCAAATTGGTGATGTTTTATGATGTAGCTGAATTTGATATGCACTTCTCTCCAGTTTTGGATTATTTCTACATCTTCTTCAAGCCTAGGCAGGTTTCACGAGCAAAAGGAAGTGCTTCCTCTGAAGATGGGTGGCATTGGCACTCCTATTTCATGGAGTCATCACAGCAGGGGGAAATTCCCAAGTAAAAATCCCGTTTCCTGATTGGGGGCATTTTACCATCTGTATTCGTAATTTCCAAGATGTCAGCCTTTGCTCAGTGCGAGCACCATCAGCTCGATCTCAGAACGCCATGGATTCAAACCCCTACTCCAGAAACTTAAGTGCATAGTCCAGGCTGTCATTACTCTTGCATTTAGAGATGGTAACCATCCTCTTGGGTGAACATTTGGGGAAACATGAGGGACCTTCTCCCCAGAGTCTTGAACACCATTTACCCCTCACCCACCACCTAACACAGATTATCCAGCCATTTATTTCATTGCTTTTTAAAAAATAAATTTAGAATATCCAATTTTTTTCTTTCCAATTAAGGGGCAATTTAGCATGGCTAATCCACCTAACCTGCACATCTTTGGGTTGTGGGGGTGAGACCCATGCAGACACGGGGAGAATGTGCAAACTCCACACGGACAGTGACCCGGGGCCAGGATCGAACCCGGGTCCTTGTCACTATGAGGCTATTTCATACCTTTTACTGGGACCTTGCCTTGTGCAACTTCATATTTTTTTTAAATTTAGAGTACCCAATTCATTTTTTCCAATTAAGGGGCAATTTAGCATGGCCAATTCACCTACCCTACACATCTTTTGGATTGTGGGGGCGAAACCCACGCAAACACGGGGAGAATATGCAAACTCCACATGGACAGCAGGGGCAGCAGGGTAGCATGGTGGTTAGCATAAATGCTTCACAGCTCCAGGGTCCCAGGTTCGATTCCCGGCTGGGTCACTGTCTGTGTGGAGTCTGCACGTCCTCCCCCTGTGTGCGTGGGTTTCCTCCGGGTGCTCCGGTTTCCTCCCACAGTCCAAAGATGTGCGGGTTAGGTGGATTGGCCATGCTAAATTGCCCGTAGTGTCCTAATAAAAGTAAGGTTAAGGGGGGGGTTGTTGGGTTACGGGTATAGGGTGGATACGTGGGTTGAGTGGGGTGATCATGGCTCGGCACAACATTGAGGGCCGAAGGGCCTGTTCTGTGCTGTACTGTTCTATGTTCTATGTTCTATGTTCTATTGACAGTGTCCCAGAGCCTGGGACCTCGGCGCCGAGAGGCAGCAATGCTAACCACTGCGCCACCATGCTGCCCTGCCCTGTGCAACTTGATTGTTCATCTCAAAAGTGACTTTACACTTTCCTTCTTACCTTCCTAAAGGTGCTGACCTCAACGGGTAACTCAACATATACCAGGAATCAAACTGGAACCTTCATGTTCTGCACCAGGCAATGCATTAAAATTAAAAATGTAATCTCAGCAACAAACCTTGACAGTTTCTATGCAAAGTGCTTAAACTAGTGTTGGCAACTAGAAATCACAGATAGTCAGATTGTCATTTTAGCCACAAGCACTAACTTTAGTTGAACACATCTTACACCTACATAATAATCCTACACACTATACAGTTAAATATACAGTCCAAAGATGTGCAGGTTAGATGGATTGGTCATGTTAAAAATTGCCCCTTTGTGTGCAAAGATGTGCAGATTTGGTTCCAGGGGTGAGGGGATGGGGCGGGGAGTAGGCCTTGGTAGAGTGCTCTTTTGGAGGGTTGGTGCAGACTCGATTGACCAAATGGCCGCCTCCTGCACTGTAGGCATTCTATGGTTCTATACTTAACAAGTGTGTATTTGTAGCCAAGGAAGTTAGGAACTCACAAAATCATAGAACATTTGCTCACTCGGCATTTTAGTTTACCAACAAAAGCACAAAATGGTAAAGTTCAGATCCATACATGACGAGAATGATTATTAAGACCACATGCCCAATGACAGAGTTTATTACTCAGCTTTTTATTTACCAATCAGAAATGCAATTAGCCATATCTGGATTCCCAATTAGCCATATGGGGCTAGCGGCCAACATACTGGACAACACTGCCTTAAATTGCTCGGAGAAACTGACATATGTGGCTCTTTAGAGTTTGATCACTTCTGAAAACTGGCCTTTTTTTTATAAAGACCTTTTCTTCATGCTGCTTTAGCTTGCAGTGCATGAACAAATAATTCATCTAATTGGGTTTTTAAATGCCAGCATGACTCCAGGAAGGCTTCGAGTGAACTGAAGTTTTCTTTAATGAATCTGAAAAAGCAGGACAAGTGAAAGCTCTAGTTGCTGACTTGAGTGGTGCTTTATTAACGGAACAGAGTCCATGAAGAGCAATAAGGTGTCAGATTTAATCAAATCTGCTTTCATTTTAGCACTGCTTTAGTCTGAGTTGCATACTACAAAATCAAGCTGCCTTGCCCTGATCTTAGTCCCACATAAAAAATGAAAATAAAATGAAAATCGCTTATTGTCAATGAAGTTACTGTGAAAAGCCCCTAGTCGCCACATTCCGGCGCCTGTCCGCGGAGGCTGATACGGGAATTGAACCGTGCTGCTGGCCTGCTTGGTCTGCTTTAAAAGCCAGCGATTTAGCCCTGTGAGCTAAACCAGCCCCTGGGTGGTCTACAATGTAGACATCCGGGTAAAGAGGCTGGATTTATGAGTATAAAGGCTTGGTGACATGATGACAATCATCAAAATCCAGCTTAAAACAAAGTCAGTTGGGACAGCACAGTGGCGCAGTGGTTAGCACTGCTGCCTCACGCCGTCAAGTACCCGTGTTTGATCCCGGCCACAGGTCACTGTCCGTGTGGGGTTTGCACATTCTCCCTGTGTCAGTGTGGGTCTCACCCCCACAACCCAAAATGATGTGCAGGATAGGTGGACTGGCCATGCTAAATTGCCCCTTAATTGGGAAAAAAAAATGAAGAAAAGAAATAAAAAAGGAAAAAAAAACACAAAGCCAGTAAAAAAGCAACTTTATTAATTTTAGCCATCCTATTACAGAAGATACAATAAAGCTCATTCTTACTATACTGGGAATTGGAGGTCAGATAGACTGCTTACAGAGGTGGCAGATTCTAGTTTGTGGCTCATGGTAAGATTCTTGCCTTTGAGTTAATAGGTTGTGAGTCAAAATTCTCCAGCAAAAGACAGAGGATGTAATCCCTGTGGATATACAGAGCAGGACTGAGGGAAAGCTACACTGTTGAATTGGCTGTGTTTAACGTGATATGATGCCAAGGCACCTGGGCAGCAGGCTGGCACAGTGGTTAGCATTGCTGTCTACGGCACTGAGGACCTGGGTTCAAATCCCAGCCCTGGGTCACTGTCCGTGTGGTTTGCATGTTCTCGCTGTGCCTGCGTGGGTTTCACCCCCACAACCCAATGATGCACAGGCTGGGTGGATTGGCCACGCTAAATTACCCCTTAATTGGAAAAAATAATTGGGTACTCTAAATTGAGAAAAAGAAAAAGAAATTTCAATCGTGGCACAATCTATCTCTCAGGTGAATGCAACATTCCTGAAAAATGAGCAGCAGAGTTATTTCTCCCTGGTGCCAGTTCTCAACTAACAAAATTAATTTTCTTCTCGTTATTTCGTTTGTGGGAGCTCGCTGTGCTCAAATTGGCTGGGGCATTTCTTGCATTACAAAGTGATGACACTTCAAAAATAGTTCATTGGCTGCAAAGAGCTTGGGATGTCGCGAAAGGTGTTCTAATTAATGGAAGTCTTTCATCTTTAACTGTGTGTTGAATTGACTTTTTCTAGCCACAATGCCAAGTGATATACTACTGCTGGCCTTCGCACTCCTCAGCCAATGAAGGAAAAGTCGGTTTGTCACCAGTGCCAATTTTTAAAATTAGACTGATTACTAATAACCTGACATTTATCTTTGTGCCTATTTCTGGTGATCATATCTGAATACCATCTAAACAGTGAGTGTTCCTGACACCTGGCAAGGAAGATTTACTGAGCTGAATATGGGTGGGGTTGATCGTGATCATTAGCCAAGTGGATCTCATCATTCCAACTGTATGCATTCATTCAGCTCCTGGACTTACGCTGTCAGACTTGGGATCCCATCCAAGTTAGTAGCTCTGATAAGGCCATCAGCACTTGCTGTTTAAATGAGAATATCTTTGACAAATGAACGGATCTAAAGAGAGAGAGGAAGCTCAGGGAGAACAAGGAAAAATAGAAGAAAGGAAGATGAAAGGTGATTTGGCAGGAAAGTGTATCAAAAGCGAAAGAGGAAGTCTGGGGGTGTGGAAGAGGGGCAAGGTAAAGAATGTTAAAGAGAAGAAGCAAAAAGGGGGATAGAAATAAAATAGGGGATCTAAAAGGCAAAGATGGTAAATGAGAAGACAGAAGTGCAGAACTTCCAACGATTTTGACCTATCACAATTATATAGTCAGCATGGCTTTGTCTAGTCAGCATGGCTGTGCAGTCAGTATGACTTTGTTTTGTCAGCATGTTTTTGTCAAAGGGAGATTGTGTTTTATGTGATTTATTTGAAGTGGTGTCTAGGTGTTAGATGAAGGCAGTGCAGTTGATGTACTCTACGTGGACTTCAAGTAAGGCTTTTGACAAGGTCTCGCATGGGAGACTGGTCAAGAAGGTAAGAGCCCATGGGATTCAGGGCAATTTGGCAAATTGGATCCAAAATTGGCTTGGTGGCAGGAGGCAGAGGGTGATGGTTGAAGGTTGTTTTTGTGACTGGGAGTCTGCCTGTGTCCAATAGTTTACAGGGATTGGTGCTGGGTGCCTTGCTGTTTGTACAGTACATTAATGATCTGGATTTGAATGTAGTGGGTATGACCAATAAATTTTCAGATGACACAAAAATTAGTGGTGTGGTGAATAGTGAGGAGGAAAGCCTTAGATTACAGGACGATTAATAAGGGGATCAGGGGTTATGGGGAGAAGGCAGAAGAATGTGGATGAGAAAAATATCAGCCATGATTGGTGGAGCAGACTCGATGGGCAAGTAGCCTAATTCTGCTTCTTTGTCTTATGGTCTTATATAGACGGGTTTGTTAGAGGGGTAGGACAGTGACAATGGAATTTAACCCTGAAAGATATGAGTAATACATTTTGGGAGAATTAACAAGGCAAGGGAATATACAATGAATGGTAGGACCCCAGGAAATACAGAAGATCAGAGCGAATTTGGTGTGTATGTTCATAGATTGCTGAAGACACCTGGACAGTAGATAAAGTGGTTAAGAAGGCCTATGGGATACTTGCCTTTATTAACTAAGACATTAAATATGAGCAGGGCGGTTATGATGGAACTGTATAAAATACTGGTGAGATTACAGCTGGAGTACTGTGTGCAGTTCTGGTCACCACACTATAGGAAGTAAGTAATGCACTAGAAGGTGCAGAGGAGATCCACCAGGATGTTGCCTGGGCTGGAGCGTTTCAGCGATCAAGAGAGACTGAATAGGCTGGGGTTGTTTTCCTTAAAGCAGAGAAGGCTGAGGGGGGACCTGATTGAGATGTATAAAATTATGGGGGACATAGATAAGGTGGATAGGAAGGAACTTTTCCCCTTAGTGGAGGGGTCAATAAGCAGGGGGCATATAATTAAGGTAATGGGCAGGAGGTTTAGAGGAGATGTGAGGAAAAACCTTTTCACCCAGAGGGTGGTGGGAGTCTGGAACTCATTGCCTGAAAGGGTGGTAGAGGTGGGACCCGTCACAACATTCAAGAAGTATTTAAATGAGTACTTGAAATGCCATGACATATACGGCTATGGGCCAAGTGCTGGAAAATGGGATCAGAGTAAATAGGTGCTTAATGGCCGATCCAGACATGGTGGACTGAAGGGTCTCATTCTATACTGTAAAAAACAGGATGACTCCAAATTCATTCTGTAAATTCTGGCATTCCTGCACAGGAACTGCTAGAATCATAGAAATTACAGTGCAGAAAGCCCTGTTGATTGTATGCAGCAGCAATGATGGAGCCATTGACTATGAAAATCAATCATTATAAATTAATCTGCAACTGAGCCAGGCAAGTAAATCCTGATGAAAAACTTTGAGTTCAAAGTCAGTTGTGCCTCTGAACCACAGGACACTTCCCATATTGCAGTCAGACAGGAATGCTTTTAAGCTTAACATGGCTATCCTCCATTGCTTTTAGAATCACCTCCTTGAAGGAACTCAATAAATTGCCCCTTGGTGTCCAAAGGGTTAGGGGGGTTACTGAGTTATGGGGAGGTGTGGGCTTAAGTGGGTGTTCTTTCCAGGGGTCGGTGCAGATTCGATGTGCCCAATGGCCTCCTTCTGCACTGTAAATTCTATGATTCTATGGATAGTTCTTTCACTCCCTTAGTCAGGTTCAAATCTGATTGGAGCACCCTGACTAGAATTTTCGTTCACATAAAGTTGATCCTCTTTTAATTTAACAACTTTGTTTCAATCCTTCAATCCTTGCAATGCCAAATATGATCACATCATGAAGTTAAAAGTTTCACCTATCTTTGTTTAGGGGTAAAAACAGAAAATGCTGGATAAATTCAGCATGTCCGGCAGCATCTGTGGAGAGAAACAGAGCTAATGGCCGGAAATTCTGCTACTCCGTTCTGAGGTCCCCACCTGCTTCAAGAAGACCACCATCATACCGATGCCAAAGAAGAATCAGGCAACGTGCCTCAATGACTGCCGTCCGGTGGCCCTGACTTCAGTCGTAATGAAGTGCTTCGAGAGGTTGGTCATGAAGCACATCACCTCCATAATCCCAGAACGCCTTGATCCACTACAATTCGCCTACCACCACAACCGATCCACAGCAGACGCCATTTCCCTGGCCCTATACTCATCCCCAGAGCATCTCGACAACAAGGACTCCTACATCAGACTCCTATTTATTGCCTACAGCTCTGCCTTTAACACCATCATACCAGCCAAGCTCATACCAAAGTTCCAAAACCTAGGACTTGGCTCCTCACTCTGCAACTGGATCCACGACTTTCTTTTTTTTAAAATAATTTTTATTCAAATGTTTCAACAACAAATTTTTCCCAACAATAAAATAAACAAGGCATAGAAATAAACAGAAACTCACGGCGCTGAGGTCCCAGGTTCGATCCCGGCTCTGGGTCACTGTCCGTGTGGAGTTTGCACGTTCTCCCCGTGTCTGCGTGGGTTTCGCCCCCACAACCCAAAAATGTGCAGAGTAGGTGGATTGGCCATGCTAAATTGCCCCTTAATTGGAAAAAATAATTGGGTAATCTAAATTTAAAAAAAAAGAAATAAACAGAAACACCCCCCCCCCACCCACTACAAAGCAATAAATTAATAACAAAAAAGAAAGTGGCAAACATATAGTCGCAAAAACAAACCCCCTTAACAGACCCATAATCCCCCCCCCCCCCCCGGGTTGCTGCTGAGATTGACCACCCTCTAACACTCCGCCAGGAAATCGAGAAAGGGCTGCGACCGCCGGAAGAACCCTTGCACCGACCCCCTCAGAGCAAACTTGACCCTCTCCAGTTTGATGAACCCGGCCATGTCATTGATCCAGGCCTCCGGGCTCGAGGGCTTCACGTCCCTCCACTGTAAAAGAATCCTACACCGGGCTACTAGGGACGCAAAGGCCAGAATACCGGCCTCTCTCGCCTCCTACACTCCCGGCTCCGATGCTACCCCAAAGATAGCGAGCTCCCAGCCCGGTCCCACCCTGGAACCGACCACCTTGGACAAGGTCCCCGCCACCCCCTTCCAGAACCCCTCCAACGCCGGACATGCCCAGAACATGTGGGTGTGGTTCGCCGGGCCTCCCGAACACTTCCCACACCTGTCCTCACCCCCAAAGAACCGGCTCAGCCTGGCCCCAGTCATGTGCACCCTATGCAGCACCTTCAGCTGAATTAAACTGAGCCGTGCGCAAGAAGAGGACGAGTTCACCCCCCCCCCCCCCCCCCCCCCCAGGGCATCCGCCCATGTCCCACCGTCGATCTCCTCCCCAGCTCCTCCTCCCACTTCGCTTTCAGCTCTTCCACCGAGGCCTCCTCCCCCTCCTGCATCAGCTGATAAATTGCCGAGATCCTACCCTCACCGACCCACGTCCCCGAGAGCACCCTATCCTGCACCCCCCTTGGCGGCAATAGCGGAAACTCCGCCACCTGCCGCTTAACAAAAGCCCTAATCTGCATATACCTGAAAGCATTCCCGGGGGAGGCCCCACTTCCCCTCCAACTCCTCTAAAGTCGCAAACTTCCCGTCGTGGAAAAGGTCCCCCATCCGCCTGATGCCTGCCCTATGCCAACTCAAAAAACCACCATCTATTCTCCCTGGTGCAAACCGGTGATTGCCCCGTATCGGGGCCCAGACTGAGGCCTTCACTTCCCCCCTATGCCGCCTCCACTGCCCGAAATTTTGAGGGAAGCCACCACTACCGGACTCGTAGAGTACCTTGCCGGGGGGAGTGGGAGCGGGGCCGTCACCAATGCCTCCAAACTTGTACCCACACAGGACGCCACCTCCAACCTCTTCCATGCGGCACCCTCCCCCTCCATCACCCACCTATGAATCATTGCCACATTCGCAGCCCAGTAGTACCCACACAAGTTGGGCAACGCCAAACCACCTACCTCCCTGCCTCGCTCCAGGAATACCCTCCTTACTCTTGGGGTTTTCCGCTCCCACACGAACCCCAGAATACTCTTATTAACCCTTCTAAAAAAAGCTTTCAGAATCAAGATGGGGAGGCACTGGAAGAGAAACAAAAACCTCGGGAGCACCGTCATCTTAATCGACTGGACCCTGCCCGCCAAAGAGAGTGGCAGCATATCCCACCTCCTAAACTCCTCCTCCATCTGCCCCACCAGCCTCGAAAAGTTTAGCCTATGCAGGGCCCCCCAGCTCCTAGCTATCTGGACATCAAAATATCTAAAGCTCCTCTCCGCCCTCTTCAACAGGAGCTCCCCTATCTCCCTCTCCTGGTCCCCCAGGTGCAGCACAAACAGCTCACTCTTTCCCACGTTGAGCTTATAGCCCGAAAAATCCCCAAACTCCCCAAGTATCCTCAACACCTCTGGCATCCCCCCCGCTGGATCCGTGATGTACACCAGTAAATCATCTGCGTACAGCGACACCCGGTGCTCCCCCCCCCCCCCCCCACCCCGCACAATCCCCGTCCAGTTCTTCAAATCCCTCAGCGCCATGGCCAGCGGTTCAATCGCTAACGCGAGGAGCAGGGGAGAAAAGGGGCACCCCTGCCTCATCCCCCTTGACAGCCGAAAGTCATCCGACCTCCTCCCATTCGTTACCACGCTCGCTACCGGGGAGCTATACAGTAGCCTCACCCAGCTAATGAACCCCTCACCAAACCCAAATCCCCTCAACACTTCCCGCAGGTAGCTCCACTCCACCCTGTCAAAGGTTTTCTCCGCATCCATTGATGCTATTTCCGCCTCCCCATCCGCCGGCGCCATCGTCATGACATTAAGGAGCCGCCGCACATTAACATACAGCTGCCTCCCCTTCACAAACCCCATTTGGTCCTCATGGATAACCATCGGGACCACATCTTCCACCCTCCTGGACAGTATCTTAGCCAACAACTTTGCGTCCACATTCAGGAGCGAGATCGGCCCGTAAGACCCACACTGGAGGGGGTCCTTATCCCGCTTCAGGATCAGTGAGATTATTGCTCTAGATATCGTCAGGGGCAAAGCCCCCCCCTCCCTCGCCTATTCAGGGGCCATACTAGCAACGGGCCCAGCAGGTCGGAGAACTTCTTGTAAAACTCAACCGGGAATCCGTCAGGTCCCGGTGCTTTCCCTGTCTGCATGCTCCCCAGCGCCTCCATCAGCTCCTCCAACTCGATTGGGGTCCCCAAACCTTCCACCCGCTCCTCCTCCACTCTTGGGAACTCCAGCTTATCCAGAAAGAGGTCCATCCCACCCACCTCCCTAGGGGGCACCGACCGGTACAGCCCCTCGTAAAAGGATCTGAACACCCCATTAATGTCCCTACCACTCCGCACCAGGTTCCCTTCTGCATCTGTGGCTCCCCCTATCTCTCTCTCTGCCTCCCGCTTCCGGAGCTGGTGGGCCAGCATCCGGCTTGCCTTCTCCCCGTACTCATATACCGCCCACTGCGCCCTCCTCCACCGCGCCTCCACCTTCCGGGTGGTCAGTATATCGAACTCCGCTTGGAGACTGCGACGTTTCCTCAAAAGCCCCTCTTCCGGGACATCCGCATACCTCCTGTCCACCCTTATCATTTCTTCCACCAACCTCTCCCTCTCAACCCTCTCCCCCCTCTCCCTGTGCGCCCGAATAGATATCAGATCCTCGACTTTCTAACCCACAGACCACAAGAAACAACAACACCTCCTCCACAATAGACGTCAATATCGGGGCTCCCGCAAGGCTACATACTTAGCCCCGTACTATACTCCCTGTACACACACGATTGCATGGCTAAATTTGGTTCCAACTCCATCTGCAAGTTTGCTGACAATACGACCATAGTGGCCAGATCTCGAATAACGCCGAGTCCGAATACAGGAGGGAGATAGAGAACCTAGTGGAGTGGTGCAGCGACAATAATCTGTCCCTCAATGCCAGAAAAATTAAGAGCTGGTCATTGATTTCAGAAAGCAAAGTACTGTACACACCCCTGTCAGCATCAACGGGGCCGAGGTGGAGATGGTTAGCAGTTTCAAATTCCATGGGGTACACATCTCCAAAAATCTGTCCTGGTCCACCCACGTCGACGCTACCACCAAGAAAGCACAACAGCTCTTATACTTCCTCAGGAAACGAAGGAAATTTGGCATGTCCATATTAACTCTTCCCAACTTATACAGATGCACCATAGAAAGCATCCTATCAGGCTGCATCACAGCCTGGTTAGGCAACTGCTCGGCCCAAGACCGCAAGGAACTTCAGAGAGTCGAGAACATAGCCCAGTCCATCACACAAACCTGCCTCCCATCCATTGACTCCATCTACACCTCCCGCTGCCTGGGGAAAGCGGGCAGCATAATCAAAGACCCCTCCCACGCGGCATATTCACTCTTCCAACTTCTTCTATCAGGCAGGAGATACAAAAGTTTGAGAAAACGCACAAACAGATTCAAAACAGCTCTTCCGCGCTGTTACCACACTCCTAAGAGACCCTCTTATGGACTGACCTCATTAACAATACACCCCTATATGCTTCACCCGATGCCGATGTTATGTAGTTACATTGTGTACCTTGCCTAATTGCCCTACTATGTATTTTCTTTTATTTCCTTTTCTTTTCATGTACTTAATGATCTGTTGAGCTGCTCGTAGAAAAATACTTTTCACTGTACCTCAGTACACGTGACAATAAACAAACAAAAGGCTTCAATGCGAAATCCCATTGACAAAGAGCACACGGCTGAGAAACACGCGGCTGGGGGGACTAGACAATCCCGCCCAACATTTCAGGTGTGGATCTTCCTGATTCTGTGTCATCAAAGAGGTTCATCTCCTCGTCTTAGGATGTGCCTGGAGACGCATCTTAGGCGGGATTCTCCGACCCCCCCCCCGCTTAAGATGCGGTGTGATTCCCGCCCCCTCCGTCACACCGGTGTAAATTAAACCACCTTATATAATGGCATCAACCAGTGCTGATGGTTGACGCCGGACAGTGTGGAGGTATGTCACAGCGTGGGGTGGCCGCAGGAGGAGTGACAGCGTGGCCGCTGTCTGTATGGGGGAGGGGGCTGGGGTGGGGGATGAGATGGGAGGTGAGGGGGGGGTGAGGGACTGAGTGCCGGGGAGGGGGGTGGAGGGGGGGGTGAGGGACTGAGTGCCGGGGAGGGGGGAGAGGGCGAGTGCCAGGGAGGGGGGGCGAGTGTCGGTGTGGGGGGACGCGTGCCGGGGAGGGGGTCGAGTGCCGGGGAGGGGGAGCGAGTGCCGGGGAGGGGGGAGAGGATGAATGGCGAATGGCGTCAGGCCGCTCCTGGCCCATTCCGGGCCAGAGCATTTGCGCCGTTTGGGGGGGCCCGACACCAGAGTGATCCGCACCGTTTTTGGCGCCGAGTCCCGGCCATCGCGCCAGTTATCGGTGAATCCCGCCCCTTATTTCTCAGGAGGCCCAACCTCCGGCCTCAGAGTGCTTCCGGAGACACAGCACATTTTCAAGAGGCCCATTTTCTTTATTCAAACTAACATCCCTGGCAAGATCACAGTAAGAATAGGGAGAGAGGACAAGAAGGAAGAGTGCAAGAAACAGAGAAAGCAGACATCGACGTAATGTGAAAAGGTTTGAAGGAGGAAAGAAAAATAAGGGGAAAATAAAAATTAAAAAAATGAAGGCGGATAGCCATCATGGGGGCCAATTTTAGAATGGTTGAGGATGATTGGATCTGATAGTTTTGTTAAAAATTCAAATTGGGGGGCAGCACGGTGGCACAGTGGTTAGCATTGCTGCCTACGGCGCTGAGGACCCGGGTTCGAATCCCGGCCCTGGGTCACTGTCCGTGAGGAGTTTGCACATTCTCCCCGTGTCTGCGTGGGTTTCACCCCCACAACCCAAAGATGTGCAGGATAGGTAGATTGACCATTCTAAATCGCCCCTTAATTGGAAAAAATAATTGGGTACTCTAAATTTATAAAAAAAAAAAAAAAATTTCAAATTGGCTTCATTGTGGATGTGTGGCCACAGCATTTAGTCGGCGAGGATTCCAGAGTCCCGACTATAGTTTTGCCACTGATTATATTTATAATAGCATTACTTTAGCAGGAGGATCTGGCAGGTTGTGCCTATGCCTCCTGTAATCAGTGAGTCAAGCCTAGACTTTCTGATTTTGAAGTTGTTTAGATCCACTGGCAATTGGAAACTTGGCCTGAAATGGAAGGGGCTTGTTTAATGAGATCAAATCATTGTGACCTGCATTCAGCAACATTGGATCTGTTTTACAGGTATAGAAAGTGCACAACAATGACAAATTAAGAGGGGTTGATAGTGCAAGATGCTACTCAATTTTTTGGGGCCCTTTTTTGGGCTGACTTGGCAGAGCTCATTTACATTGAGGTGACCCGGCATCCATTTTCAAGAAGGTTGCTGTGCACTCTGACTAGTTTCAAAGGATCGATAGCACTCTTGAAGGCATTGGAAGAAACCGACAGATAAATGACCTTAATATGGAGCCAGGAACAGCAGGAGTACATTAATGCTGCAGATCACTTTCCTGACACAGTGGACAAAATCTTACCAGAATTTGGCAAAGTACCAACCTGACTGTGCCAATGGGCCAGTGCCAACCTTCCCCGTGTCTGCGTGGGTTTCGCCCCCACAACCCAAAAATGTGCAGGGTAGGTGGACTGGCCACGCTAAATTGCCCCTTAATTGGAAAAAAATAATTGGGTACATTAAATTTATTTTTAAAAGCCAGTGCCAACCTGCGCCGGGGGCAGTGCCAGGGCACTGCCCAGGCATTCCCCCCCCCCCCCCCCACTTTCCTGGATTCTACTTACCTCTGCGCCCCCAGAAGGATCCCCCGACTGAATTTAACTTTGGCCAAACCCGTTGTAAATCTGATATTCAGATACATTCAAACCTATTTAAATGAGGTTCCCGCCCACAAACATGACATTGCCGGCGAGGGGTGGGGAATTTGAGTTCAAACTGACTGACATTTGAGAGGCCTGGACTTGTAGAGCAGTGTTGGGATGTTCAGTGGCAGCCTATGCATATAGGTGTTGAGTAAGGATAATCCTCAGGCAGACATGTTCCGTGCACCAATCATTCCACACCAATTATTGGGTGCTATCCAATTCTGGCCTCCTTTAAGACATCTTCAAGAGCAGAGTTTGACTGATGTAGGGACTGCATCAATGGTAAGAGCAGAAACAAGAACAAAATACAGTAAGAGCTCCAGGAGGTAGATAGAAAGGAAGAGAGTAGCTAAATTAAACGTTGATCCCTTCGAGGATGAGAGTGGGGAATTAGTCATGGAAAATATGGAAACAGCAGCGATTCCAAGTAAGTGTTTTTATCTGTCTTCGTAGTAGAAAAAACATCCAAAGAAAAGGAAAAAATCAATGGGTAAAAGTGAGGGAGGAACTTAAAATAATCACAATCACTAGAAAAAGTATTCGGGATGCTAAAAGGATTAACGGCTGACAAGTACCCTACACCCGCTGGCTGGCAGCTTAGAATCATAAAATAAATGGCTGCATTTGGCAAGATTGGTAAATCACTACTGTGACACCTCTATTCAAGAAAGGAAGGAGACAGGAAGCTGAAAACTGTAGGCCAGTTAGCCTAACATCACTGGCAAAATGCTGGAATCCACTATTAAGGAAGTGGTATCAGGTGATTTAGAAAATCCTAGGGCGCGATTCTCCCAAAACGAGAGAAATCGTAAGGCTGGCGTCAAACCCGGGCGGGTTTGACGCCAGCGCGCCCCTTCCCGACCGGGAACCGATTCTGGTCCCCGGTCGGGGCTAGCAGCCCGACGCCGCAAGCTCCGGCATCACGGGCTTAACGAATTTCGTTAAGCCCGCTTGCCGGAGTTAGCGCCGGCTGACGCGTCATATGACGTCAGCCGCGCATGCGCGGATTGGAAGACTCCAACCCGCGCATGCGCGGATGACGTCATCGCGTATTTGCGCGAAACCCGCGCATGCGCGGGCCGGGATGCCCCTCAGCCGCCCCGCGAATGGATACTGCGGGGCGGCGGAAGGACAAATAGTGTGCGGGCATCGGGCCCGCTGCCCGCGATCGGTGCCCACCGATCGCGGGCCCATGGCACCCTTGGCACGGCCGTGGTACTGCCGTGCCAATCGGTGCCATGGTTATAAAAAGCGAGTTGTTCCCGCCGTTTTTACGAACGGCCAGACCAGGTCTGTTTGCCGTTCGTAAAAACAGCGTAAAGGGCTGGGACTTCGGCCCATCGAACAGCTGTGAATCGCTGCCGGCCGTAAAAAACGGCGGCAGCGATTCGTGTCGGGAGTTGGGGGGGGGGGGGGAGAATAGCGGGAGGGCGGGAAAAATGTCGGGAAGGCCCTCCCGCTATTTCGCCCCTAATCTTTGAGAATAGTTTTTTATTAAAGGGGAGTCAGGAGATGTAGTGAATTTGGATTTCCAAAACCATTTGATAAGGTGATATAAAAAGATGACTTCACTGGATGAGAACTCATGGTGTTGGGGCTAAGGTGGTAGCGAAACAGAGACCTGGATGTTGTTGTCCTGCCATTGGCAGGCATCGTCACGGACTGGGTGGGAAAATTTAGAAAGCCATTTTAATGTTGATGTCGGGGTTCGAATCCCACCCAGAGAATCAGAATAAATGGGTCATATTCAGGTTGGTAAACTGAGGGCAGCATGGGTGGTGCAGTGGGTTAGTCCTGCTGCCTCACGCGCCGAGGTCCCAGGTTCGATCCCGGCTCTGGGTCACTGTCCGTGTGGAGTTTGCACATTCTCCCCGTGTTTGCGTGGGTTTCGCCCCCATAATCCAAAGATGTGCAGGGTAGGTGGATTGGCCACCCTAAATTGCCCCTTAATTGGAAAAAATGAATTGGGTACTCTTAAATTTATAAAGAAAAGAAAAAGGTTGGTAAACTGTAACAAATGAGGTGCCCCTGCAATCTTTATGAATGGTTTCGATGATGAGGCTAACTGTATCGTAGCCACATTGGATGATGATGATAAGGGGTTATGGAGAACGGGCAGGACGATGGAGTTAAGGCCAGGATGAGATCAGCCATGATCGAATGGCATAGCAGACTCAATGAGCCAAATGGCCTAATTCTGCTTCTCTGTCTTATGAACTTATGACACAAAGATAAGTAGGGCGGCACGGCGGCGCAGTGGTTAGCACTGCTGCCTCACGGCTCTGTGGACCCGGGTTCGATCTCAGCCTCGGGTCACTGACCGTGTGGAATTTGCACATTCTCCCCGTGTCTGCATGGGTCTCACCCCCACAACCCAAAGATGTGCACGGTAGGTGGATTGGCCACACTAAATTGCCCCTTAATTGGAAAAAAATAATTGGGTACCCTAAATTTATTTTAAAAAGCTACAAACATAAGTAGAAAAGAAAGTTGTGAGGCAGTGCAAAGAGTTTGCAATGGGAGGGAAAATGTAGGAAAATGTCAGGTTGTCTTTGGTAAGGAGAATAGAAAAAGAGAGCACATTCTCCCTGTGTCTGTGTGGGTCTCACCCCCACAAACCCAAAGATGTGCAGGGTAGGTAGATTGGCCATGCTAAATTGCCCCTTAATTGGATCGTCACCCCAATTATCATTTCATCTCTCCTGATTTTTATTACAGACCTTCCTTTTTGTTCTTTGTCCGCGACTGCACCCCCCCCCCCCTCCCCTCCAGTCTACTTCACCACCCCTGCAATACACCCACCCTACCCCACCCCTGAAACACCACCCGAGATCTATCATCACTTTTAGGCAGTCCACCTTCTTTCTTCAGGAGTGGGTCAGTGACGTTGGGGGCCTTTTTAATATGGCTCCCGGACATGATGGTGAATGACCTGCCATCCAGGCCTCCCCTGCCATTGAACATGGTGTAAACCATCCGAGTGCATAATTAATGAAGTTGGAGTTGGAAGATTTGGTGTGGTATCCCGCCATGCACCGCCGTAGGAAACACTTCATGTTCACCCTGGCCACAACATCATAAACTTAAAATGGGAGAATTCTGTCCTCTGCTTCTCCCTATACTTGATGCTGTCTGACCTACTTTCCAGCATTTTCTCTTTTTCTTTCAGATTTAGATATGTATAATAATCTTTATTATTGTCACAAGTAGGCTTACATCAACACTGCAATGAAGTTACTGTGAAAAGCCCCTAGTTGCCACATTCCGGCACCTGTTCGGGTGCAAGGAGGGAGAATTCAGAATGTCCAAATAACCTAACAGCACATCTTTCAGAGCACCCGGAGGAAACCCACACAGACACAGGGAGAACATGCAGACAGTGACCCAAGCCGGGAATCGAACCTGGGACCCTGGCACTATGAAGCAACAGTGCTAACCACTGTGCTACCGTACCGCCCTTATTCCAATATTTCCAATATTTATAGCATTTTGCTTTGGTGTGGCTGTTGTTATTCATTTTATCCTATCTTAGATCTTATTCGTCTTCTAACTTTTCAACAGGATTGTTTGCAGCTTTACCTGGGAGATTAATCAAATTCTGAACAATTCTGGAGAACCCAGGTGAGTTGGCAACCCTATCTGAAATAACTCCAGGGTAAACATTACAAGGTAAAAGCCACATTTTCTGTTAAAACACTACTGGTACAGGTAATTATCCAGTAAGACCAACTGGCTGTTGGAAGTACAGAGTCTGTAGGTGTGACACAGAGATCAAAGAAAGGAGCTCATGTCGGTGACTTAACAGAGTGCGTCAATTCATACTTTTGGTGCTCGTTAACTGCAAATTTAGCAAGGCTGCTGGCTCAGCAACTGGTGCCCCGAGCTAGGGAGCAGCAATTGATTAAAATGTGCTTGTGTGCTTTCAGGTAGGCCATCATTGGGCTCAGTTGTGATGCCCCAAACATTGACGCCACCACCTCAACATCAAGATTCCAATGCACATTCTGCCCATCTGCCTATATAGGTCTTTGCAGCCTTTGTGAATTGCATTAAGAATTATATCCACATGTGACTTCTGTGCGAGTGCGAGGCATTGCTTTGAGTCAAACTAGCTCAATGGTTGTGCACTTGGTTCTGGGTCAGTAGGTCATGACTTGGACTTGAGCACACGAATATATAATAATTTTTAGAATTGTCACAAATAGGCATACATCACCACTGCAATGAAGTTACTGTGAAAATCCCCTAGTCGCCACACTCCGGCGCCTGTTCGGATA